>NC_068455.1:54178257-54273257 GCF_023373465.1 Oncorhynchus keta | reverse complement strand
TTCATCTTTGAGAAGATGTATGCCTGTGAGATGTGTATCTTGGCAGATCATTCATTGGTTTCAAGGCCCATCCATCAAACTGTTGGGCCGGGATGATTGGCTAGCCACTGTGCTAAGGAGACTGAAAATACATTTGGTGTCGGGATCCCAATCGCCTTTGATTAAGTGGATGCTGCAGGGAAAAAGGCTTACAAGCCATGCAAACTCACACCTCACTGTTCTCTTGCTTTTAACAGTCTATCTCCCTTTCTCTCTTTCTCTATTATCTTTCTTTGTCTCTATCTCACCTCATCTTTACCCCTCTTTTCCCCACCAGCTCTCTCAATTCAATTTCAATTTAAAATATATAATAAACAGAAGCTAAATAAACAAAAAATCTACAGTAAACATTACACTCACAAGTCTCTCTAACTTCAGTTTATTTTCTTCTCTGACAGCAACTTAACCAGTATGACTGACTGACGACAGCCGTCGACAGGCCGAAACTCAGTGTAAACAGTTTTAAGGGAATGTCAAAAGCAGAACTAACTATTGAGGAGAGTGTCTGGCTCCTGAGAAGCCCTGCTTTCCCAGCTAGCATGGAGAAGAATCATGACAACCTGTGGCAGAGGTTAAAACACCAATTAGCAGTAGTTAATGATGCCTCATTAGATTCACAGCTCTCTCTCACTCGCTCTCGCTCTCTCTCGCTCTCTCTGTTCCCACTCTCTCTCTCTTCCCGCTCTCTCTCTGTTCCCGCTCTCTCTCTCTTCCCTCTCTCTCTTCCCGCTCTCTCTCAGTTCCCACTCTCTTCTCTGTTCACGCTCTCTCTCTGTTCTCGCTCTCTCTCTGTTCTCGCTCTCTCTCTCTTCTCGCTCTCTCTCTGTTCCCGCTCTCTCTCTGTTCCCGCTCTCTCTCTGTTCCCGCTCTCTCTCTGTTCCCGCTTTCTCTCTGTTCCCGCTCTCTCTCTGTTCCCGCTCTCTCTCTGTTCCCGCTCTCTCTCTCTTCCCTCTCTCTCTCTTCCCTCTCTCTCTCGTCCCGCTCTCTCTCTGTTCCCGCTCTCTCTCTGTTCCCGCTCTCTCTCTGTTCCCGCTCTCTCTCTGTTCCCGCTCTCTCTCTCTTCCCGCTCTCTCTCTGTTCCCTCTCTCTCTGTTCCCGCTCTCTCTCTGTTCCCGCTCTCTCTCTGTTCCCGCTCTCTCTCTGTTCCCGCTCTCTCTCTGTTCCCGCTCTCTCTCTGTTCCCGCTCTCTCCCTGTTCCTGCTCTCTCTCTCTGTTCCCGCTCTCTTCTCTGTGGCTTCACAGAGGGAAGTAGTAAATGATGGCGGTGGAGAGATGGCATCTGGCATGATAAGAGATGTGAAGCCTGTGTATGAATCCATCAGTTGCTGTTGAGAAAGCACCAACAAAACAAACAGAGCCAGAGCAAGAGCCGCAGTGATGAGGGAGAGAAAGAGAAAGAGAGATGTGAAAGTATGCATACATACAATAGTGACACTGTCTGCTTTCTCATTATCCACACCTGAAAATACAGCCTAAAAGAGAGTCTAACAGGTAATGCAGTGACTTGTTATTGGCCACTGAAACACAATAAATGCCAAACTCCTATTCTCATTGGACATTCAAAAGGGAGCTACAGAGTATGGTTCATAGGGATTCTACGTGAAAGGTTAAGCACCATTTGAAGAGCCCGTTAACAGTGGGTCAAAAACTCATCACAGAAAAGGTGAGATAAATACAAGTCAGAGCCATCGTCATCACCGCCCCCGTACGGTGGCCCTACTGGGACATATAGGGCAAGTCGGACCTCGGGCCAATGGGCATGAGAGATCAACATTTAAAAATGTTACAGCATGGGCTTGACCTTCTGCCGTGTACATTGCTGCTCAGAGAGACCTCTACATCATTAAAAAGACCCCCCATCAGTCTTGGTTGCTGAGGGAAGTCCCATAGCAGGGAATATTAAAGCACCTCATTAGTCAGTATAGTCCACGACGAGGCAGAGTGCAGTATGTTCACCATCAAATGGGAGAAAGTGTGATGTTTAGCATGTATGCTATTCAAAGCATAGTGTGTTCCCACAGTTTCGTGAAGACATATGTTTGCCCCTTTTATGATGTTCTCTATTTTTGCATATTTGCATATCAATTGGGATTAGGTCTGGACTTTGACTAGGCCATTCCAATACTTCAAATTTGTTGCTTTTTAGCCATTTTCATGTATACTTGATTGTGTGTTTTAGATCATTGTCTTGCTGCATGACCGGGCTGTGCTTGAGCTTCAGACGGACAGCCTGCCATTCTCCTGTAGAATTCTCCGATACAGAGCAGAATTCACGGTTCCTTCTATTAAGGCAAGTCGTCCAGACCCTGAGGCAGCAAAGCATCGCTAAACCATCACACTACCAACACCATACTTGACCGTTTGTATAAGGTTCATCTTGTGGAATGCAGTGTCTGGTTTTTTGCCAGGCATAATGGGATTTTGGCTCATCTGTCCATGGAACATTCTTCCAAGAATCTTGCTTTTTGGCAAACTTCAGTCAACCTTTAGGACAAGATGGGTATCTGATAACATTCAGTATAAAAAATATGCAAACATTTAGAAAATCTGAAAGGGGGCAAATACTTTTTCACGGCACTGTATTTCAGAAGCAGGTACTGCATGTGAAGCATTGACTGAGGCAGAAAGACCCTGAATACAATGGGTCTATACGAGTCTTTAACAGGTGTGTTTTGCATTGTGTTTCTTGGTAAGCGAAGCATCTGGAAACTCTTGAAGTCTTTTACGAGCCATTAAACCCAGATTAAACAGTGTTGTCTCTTTGTGTTCCTCCACTTTACTGCTCGAACTGATCACAACAGTAGCACCACTAATTAGCTTCAACTCTAATGGTGAGACTGTGGCGCCTGGTGACTTCTAGACCATGAAATGAGCAGTAAATAAGTTCTGTGTGTTTCTCGCATAGGAAGAAAATCTCCTCAATGTAATTTCGGCATACACATACCCATGGATTTCAGTGTCCATTGATATATTATATTGAGTATTTTAGTATACCATGCCAAGCCTGTGGGTTATAATGACAATAATATGAGGAATGACAGTTCTAAGCAGTGTTGTAGTATTTACTTCGGAATATCATGTTTGGTTTCCGGCAGACATAATGGTACCCATCTCTTCCAGAAAGTTGACTGAGGTTTGCCCAAAAGCACTTGGAAGCACTGCTCCAGCTCCTTCAAAAGTCAACATTTTTCGACGACATGGGTCCCAGTATGCCTGGCGAAAAACCAAACACTACATTCCACAGTAAGAACCTTATACAAACGGTCAAGCATGGTGGTAGTAGTGTGATGGTTTGGGGATGCTTTGCTGCCTCAGGACCTGGACAACTTGTCTTAATAGAAGGAACCATAAACACTGCTTGGTATCAGAGCATTCTAGAGGAGAATGTCAGGCCCATCCGTATGTGAGCTGAAGCTGAAGCGCAGCTGGGTCACGCAATGATCCAAATACACAATCAAGTCTACATGAAAATGGCTAAAAAGCAACACATTTGAAGCATTGTAATGGCCTAGTCCAGACTTAATCCCAATTGAGATGTGGAAGGACTTGAAACAAGCAGTTCATGCTTGAAAACCCACAAATGTCGCTGAGTTGAAGCAGTTTTGCATGGAAGAATGGGCTAAAAATTCTCCAGAGTGACATGAGCGACTGATCAACAACTACAGGAAGCATTTGGTTAGAGTCATTGCAGCTAAAGGTGGCACAACCAGTTTATATTTATTTGACCTTTATTTAACTAGGCAAGTCAGATAAGAACAAATTCTTATTTTCAATGACAGCCTAGGAACAGTGGGTTAACTGCCTGTTCAGAGGCAGAACAACAGATGTGTACCTTGACAGCTCGGGATTTGATCTTGCAACCATTTTGGTTACTAGTCCAACGCTCTAACCACTAAGCTACGCTAGCGCCCCGGTTATTGAGTATAAGGGGGCAATTACTTTTTCACACAAGGGAATTGGGTGTTGCATAACTGTTAATTACACATATAAAATAAGTATCCGTTTTTTTTTTGGTTATTTGTAAACTCAGTTTCCCTTTATCTAATATTAGGTTTTGGTTGAGGATCTGATAACATTCAGTATAAAAATGTTCAAAAATAGAGAAAATCAGAAAGAGGGAAAATACTTTTTCAAGCACTGTAGTTCAGAAGCAGGTACTGCATGTGAAGCATTGACTGATGCAGAAAGACCCCGAATACAATCTCGCCATTTTGTAAAGAACAGTATGAAGATACAAAGATTGGACAATGGCGGCAGCTGTCATTTCAAAGTTCAACACAATCAGTCCCTGTTATCTCTTATGAGAAAGATGAATAATCAAATCTGAGACAAGATCAGCTTCAAACAACGGGTTGTCTATTGAACAGAGACTCTTTTATCTAAGGATCTAATAGAAAGAGAGATGGGTCTATACGAGTCTTTAACGAGTGTGTTTTGCATTGTGTTTCTTGGTAAGCGAGGCATCTGGAAACTCTTGTAGTCTTTTACGAGCCATTAAACCCAGATTAAACAGTGTTGTCTCTTTTCTCCACTTTACTGCTCGAACTGATCACAACAGTAGCACCAGTAATTGGCTACAACTCTAATGGTGAGACTGTGGCGTCTGGAGACTGCTCGACAATGAAATGAGCAGATTAGAAGTTCTGTTTGTTTCTCACGTAGGAAGCACATCTCTTCAATGTAATTTCGGTATAAATATACCCATGGATTTTGGTGTCCATTGGTACAGTGTCTTGCGAAAGTATTCACCCCCCTTGGCATGTTTCCTATTTTGTTGCCTTACAACCTGGAATTAAAATAGATTTTTTGGGGGGGGGTTGTATCATTTCATTTACACAACATGCCTACGACTTTGAAGAGGCAACATACACTGCTCCAAAAAATAAAGGGAACACTGAAATAACACATCCTAGATCTGAATGAATGAAATATTCTTATTAAATACTTTTTTCTTTACATAGTTGAATGCGCTGACAACAGAATCACACAAAATTATCAATGGAAATCAAATTTATCAACCCATGGAGGTCTGGAGTCAAACTCAAAATTAAAGTGGAAAATCACACGACAGGCTGATCCAACTTTGATGTAATGTCCTTAAAACAAGTCAAAATGAGGCTCAGTAGTGTGTGTGGCCTCCACGTGCCTGTATGACCTCCCTACAACGCCTGGGCATGCTCCTGATGAGGTGGCGGATGGTCTCCTGAGGGATCTCCTCCCAGACCTGGACTGAAGCATCCGCCAACTCCTGGACAGTCTGTGGTGCAACGTGGCGTTGGTGGATGGAGTGAGACATGATGTCCCAGATGTGCTCAATTGGATTCAGGTCTGGGGAATGGGCAGGCCAGTCCATAGCATCAATGCCTTCCTCTTGCAGGAACTGCTGACACACTCCAGCCACATGAGGTCTAGCATTGTCTTGCATTAGGAGGAACCCAGGGCCGAATTTGCCAATCTTGGTGTTCTCTGGCAAATGCCAAACGTCCTGCACGGTGTTGGGCTGTAAGCACAACCCCCACCTGTGGACGTCGGGCCCTCATACCACCCTCATGGAGTCTGTTTCTGACCGTTTGAGCAGACACATGCACATTTGTGGCCTGCTGCAGGTCATTTTGCAGGGCTCTGGCAGTGATCCTCCTGCTCCTCCTTGCACAAAGGCGGAGGTAGCGGTCCTGCTGCTGGGTTGTTGCCCTCCTACGGCCTCCTCCACGTCTCCTGATGTACTGGGCTGTCTCCTGGTAGCGCCTCCATGCTCTGGACACTACGCTGACAGACACAGCAAACCTTCTTGCCACAGCTCGCATTAATGTTCCATCCTGGATGAGCTGCACTACCTGAGCCACTTGTGTGGGTTGTAGACTCTGTCTCATGCTACCACTAGAGTGAAAGCACCGCCAGCATTCAAAAGTGACCAAAACATCAGCCAGGAAGCATAGGAACTGAGAAGTGGTCTGTGGTCACCACCTGCAGAACCACTCCTTTATTGGGGGTGTCTTGCTAATTGCCTATAATTTCCACATGGTGTCTACTCAATTTGCACAACAGCATGTGAAATTTATTGTCAATCAGTGTTGCTTACTAAGTGGACAGTTTGATTTCACAGAAGTGTGATTGACTTGGAGTTACATTGTGTTGTTTAAGTGTTCCCTTTATTTTTTTGAGCAGTGTATTTTTTTAATAGTGAAACAAACAAGAAATAAGACCAAAAAAAATTTAAACTTAAATGTGCATAACTATTCACCCCGCCCAAAGTCAATACTTTCTAGAGCCCGCTAATGTACAGCAACTTTAAGTCATACAACAGATTCTCAATTGGAATGAGGTCTAAGCTTTGACTAGGCCATTCCAAGACATTTAAATGTTTCCCCTTAAACCACTCACGTGTTGCTTTAGCAGTAAGCTTTGGGCCATTGTCCTGATGGAAGGTGAACCTCCGTCCCCGTCTCAAATCTCTGGAAGACTGAAACAGGTTTCCCTCAACAATTTCCCTGTAATTAGCGCCATCCATCATTCCTTCAATTATGACCAGTTTCCCAGTCCCTGCCGTTGAAAAACATGCCCACAACATGATGCTGCTGCCACCACCATGCTTCATTGTGGAGATGGTGTTCTCGGGGTGATGAAAGGTGTTGGGATTGCGCCAGACATAGCGTTTTCCTTGATGGCCAAAAAGCTCAATTTTAGTCTCATCTGACTAGAGTACCTTCTTCCACATGTTTGGGGAGTCTCCCACATGCCCTTTGGCTTAAAGTGGTTCAGATACTCAGGTCAGATACTCCAATCTCTGCTGTGGAGCGTTGCAGCTCCTTCGGGGTTATCTTTGGTCTCTTTGTTGCCTCTCTGTTTGATGCCCTCCTTGCCTGGTCTGTGGATTTTGGTGGGCGGCCCTCTCTTGGCAGGTTTGTTGTGATGCCATATTTATTACATTTTTAAATAATGGATTTAATGGTACTCCATGGGATGTTCAAAGTTTCTGATATTATTTTATAACCCAACCCTGATCTGTATTTCTCCACAACTTTGTCCCTGACCTGTTTGGAGAGCTCCTTGGTCTTCATGGTGCAGCTTGCATGGTGGTGCCCCTTGCTTAGCGGTGTTGCAGACTCTGGACCCTTTCAGAACAGGCGTATATCTACTGAGATCATGTGACAGATCATGTGACACTTAGATTGCACACAGGTGGACTTTATTTAACTAATTATGTGACTACTTCTGAAGGTATTTGGTTGTACCAGATCTTATTTAGGGGCTTCAATGCAAAGGGGGTGAATACAATACATAAACGTCCCTTTTTCAGGACCCTGTCTTCCAAAGACAATTCGTAAAAATCCAAATAACTTCACAGATCTTCATTGTAAAGGGGTTAAACACTGTTTCCCATGCTTTTTCAATGAACCATAAACAAATAATGAACATGCACCTGTGGAACGGTCGTTAAGACACTAACAGCTTACAGAAGGTAGCCAATTAAGGTCACAGTTATGAAAACTTAGGACACTAAAGAGTCCTTTCTCCTGACTCTGAAAACACCAAAATAAAGATGCCCAGGGTCCCTGCTCATCTGCATGAATGTGCCTTAGGCATGTGTTAGGAATTTTGTGAATAAATGACTAAACAATATCCCCATTTCAAATTGAACTGTAACTAAGTAAACTTATACTCTGTTTTATTATATCTGATTAACAATATGAATTCATAAGTGAGGGATTGTGGAGCCTGAAACAGGGGGTAATTAAATTAAATAAATACCATTCCAGCCAGGTTGGAGAAGATTGTAAGTGTTTTTTTTAAGTGGGCAGAAAGGGTCATTAACCTATGGTTGAACTGACTCAACTTAGCACTGGAATGTTCAGATAAAGACATTGTGTGTTTTCTTAGGTTTTCCATTAGCTGGAACTGTCTGCTGAAGGGCGATGGATGAAAAACCTTCTGACGTTATCTCAAATTAACTTTTGAACTGTTGGGAGAAAGAATATTTTATGACCTGTGATGTCATATTTTGTATATAAACTGTTCTTTGTGGTTACATGGCAGCGCGCTCCGAGCATAAATACTATTATCTATTTTTGATAAACTGGACTCTGTCTATTTTATGCAAATAAGAATCTTACAAAATCTCATAAAATAGAATAAGTGAATTCAATTCATGAAAACATATTGGAATAATGAAATTATACCAACAGCATGCTACAAGGAGGCTGTGAGATGGACGGACAGCTGATCGTCCTCGCAGTGGCAGACCACGTGTAACAACACCTGCACAGGATCGGTACATCCGAACATCACACCAGCGTGACAGGTACAGGATGGCAACAACAACTGCCCGGGTTACATCAGGAACGGACAATCCCTCCATCAGTGCTCCGACTGTCCGCAATAGGCTGAGAGAGGCGGGACTGAGGGCTTGTAGGCCTGTTGTAACCCCAAGCCATAAGACTGCTGAACAATTAATCAAATGGCTATTTGGACTATTAACATTTTTTTTACACCATTGCTACTAGCTGTTTATTATCTTGCTAACAGTGTGTAACTCACAGCTGGCCTGGTACATTGTTTGCTGCCTCCATTTGGGATGCACTGTTTCATTTTCAGTAACTTAATACTCTGAACAAAAAAAAGGACGAATGTAGCAAAGGCTGGGTATGTCAATATAATCAAACAAGCAATTTTATTTATTTTTAATTTCACCTTTACTTAACCAGGTAGGCCAGTTGAGAACAAGTTCTCATTTACAACCGTGACCTGGCCAAGATAAAGCAAAGCAGTACGACAAAAACAACAACACAGAGTTACAAATAAGCAAACGTACAGTCAATAACACAATAGAAACATCTATGTACAGTGTGTGCAAATGTAGAAAAGTAGGGAGGTAGGCAATAAATAGCCCATAGAGGTGAAATAATTACAATACAGCATTAACACTGGAGTGATAGATGTGCGGCTGATGATGTGCAACTAGAGATACTGGGGTGTAATAGAGCGTGTACTATTTACAGATTGGCTGTGTACAGGTACAGTGATTGGTAAGCTGCTCTGACAGCTGATGCTTAAAGGTAGAGAGGGAGATATACGACTCTAGCTTCAGTGATTTTTGCAATTCGTTCCAGTCATTGGCAGCAGAGAACTGGAAGTAAAGGCGGCCAAAGGAAGTGTTGGCTTTGGGGATGACCAGTGAACTATACCTGCATCCTACGGAGCACATCCCACGGGTGGGTGTTGCTATGGTGACCAGTGAGCTGAGATAAAGTGGGACTTTACCTAGCAAAGACGTATAGATGACCTGGAGCCAGGGGGTTTAGCGACGAATATGTAGTGAGGAAATGAGAGCATACAGGTCGCAGTAGTGGGTAGTATATGGGGCTTTGGTGACAAAACGGATGGCACTGTGATAGACTGCATCGAATTTGCTGAGTAGAGTGTTGGAGGCTATTTTGTAAATGTCATCTCCGAAGTCGAGGATCGGTAGGATGGTCAGTTTTCCCAGGGTATGTTTGGCAGCATGAGTGAAGGAGGCTTTGCTGCAAAATAGAAAGCTAATTCTGGATTTAATGTTGGTTTGGAGATGCTTAATGTGAGTCTGGAAGGAGAGTTTACAGTCTAACCAGACACAAGTCAGTCATAACGTGGCTAATATGAAAGTTTACGCTAGCTAGCTGCTAGGAGAATGTCATGTTGTGCCATTGGAGGTGTGGGTGAGTGACTGACTTCTTCCCCTCATGTTGTTTTTTGGTGGCTATACACAGCTAGAGATGCAGGTGTCATTTGGTTGGCTAGCAAGAGGCTTGAACGACAGTTATCCAGTTAGCATATCTCTTGCATTTGCAAATTCACTCTGGCTATCCTACTCCAATTTCAGAGCACTCTCGTCTGAGTGTGCCAGTGTGCAGAACAACTGATGTATTTACAAACGCTCATCACCCTCTGAATATGACAGGTGTCAGTAAACAGTGATAATTAATCACGAGCTCTCTAGATAACATGTCACCAGCCTAACCAGCTCTGCTACGGCGAGTAAAATGGTCAGATTGAGATGTTCTCATTTGTGTCTGGAAGTATCTAGCTAGCAAGCTAGCCAACTTCAGCCAGTTAGCTTGGGTGCTTGGTTGGGACAAGCATGGATTGGCAGGCAAGCTGCAGAAGGACGAGGAGGCTACAATTCCCCATCGTTTATCAATGCAATTTTGAGGGCAATCTAACTGAGAAAGTTTGAGAGGGTTTATTTAATTTTCCTTCATTAGATTTGAGCTCATCTCGCTCTGGCTAGCATTAGTTGGAGATCTTGTTGATGTGCATAACTGAGGGAGAGAGAGCCTGCCTTTAAACGGTTGTATGGTCAATAAGACTCTAAAGTCCCCAAATGTAAGAGGACTCCCGTGGTGTTTGTATATTTGCAGAAATCCATTCAGGTGTATTTTGTGACTTTTGGTGAATGTGTTCTAATGATCTAAAGTCACGCTGTTGCAACTGCCTGTAATCACACAGTCAAAATGACTGATCGCAGGCCCATGTGGAAAATGGCGTGCTCATATAAAAGCCTAATGTAGCTCTGCCTGTGTAGACTCTGGTCCTTTGTTCCGGTTTTATTTAATGAAGTATCTATTAATTGTCCAAACGCTCTGCCGCTCTCCCACTCTATATTGCTATAGAACTTTCACAAATGCCTTAGAAAACATCATTCCCAAACATTCTGAAACGTGAACATGACTATATCTATGTGGTCGCTTGTCTTTAAGAGTCATATTCTTCCTGGGGGTGTATATGAACAGATAATATGATTTCATGTTGCTAAAATGCTGTCAGTTCCACTTTAAATGCAACAATGTTTCACACACATACGTTATTTTCAAAGATATGGCTAACAACAGCAACCGCACTGCACTAAAAAAAAACACAGTTCCACTCACCAGATGATGATAAATACTGGACATTTTGACGTCTTATTATGGTGGTGATTTGACAAAATTGCAATCATGGTATTGTCCCCCTCCCGGTCTCAGTCTTGACTCAGTCGCTTTAGGTGGTCTCGAACACAACACTGGTTCTAAGACATACTTTTGGGTAAGATACAGTGGCAAGAGAAAGCATGTGCATCCTTTGGAATTCCCTGGATTTCTGCATAAACTGATCATAACATTTTATATGATCTTCATCTAAGTCACAACAACTGACAAACACAGTGTGCTTACCCTAATAACACAAAGTATTTTATTGTTCTTGTCTATGCTGAAAACATCATTTAAACATTCACAGTGTAGGTTAGAAAAAGCTTGTGACCCCCTAGGCAGGCTAATGACTTCTCCAAAAGCTAATTGGAGTCAGGAGTCAGCTAACCTGGAGTTCAATCAATGAGACGAGATTGGAGATGTTGGTTAGAGCTGCCCTGCCCTATCAAAAACACTCACAACATTTTTGAGTTTGCTATTCACAAGAGGCATTGCTTGATATGAACCATGCCTCGAACAAAAGAGATGTCAGAAGAATTGTTAACTTGCATGAAGCTGGAAATGGTTACACAAGTAACTCTAAAAGCCTTGATGTTCATCAATCCATGGTAAGACACATTGCCTATAAATGGAGAAAGTTCAGCACTGTTGCTACTCTCCCTAGGAGTGGCCGTCCTGCCAAGATGACTGCAAGAGCACAGCACAGCACAGAATACTCAAAGAGGTTAAGAAGAACCTAGACTGTCAGCTAAAGACTTACAGAAATCTTTGGAACATGCGAAAATCTCTGTTGACAAGTTTACAATATGTAAAACACGAAACAAGAATAGTGGTCATGGAAGGACACCACAGAAGAAGCCCACTGTCCCAAAAAATGTCTGACGTTTGCAAAAGAGCAAAATACTGGCAAAATATTCTGTTGACAGATTAAAATAAAGTTCAGTTGTTTTTGGAAGGAACACACAACACTATGTGTGGAGAGAAAAAGACACAGCACACCAACATCAACATCTCATCTGTAAAGTATGGAAGAAGGAGCATCATGGTTAGGGGCTGCTTTGCTGCATCAGGGCTTGGACAGCTTGCTATCATCGACAGATTTCCCGAGTTTATCAAGCCATTTTGCAGGAGAATGTAAGGCTATCTGTCCACCAATTGATACAACTGGGCAAAGCCTCAAAACACATAAGTAAAGTCAACAGAATGGCTTCAACAGAAGAAAATCACTTTCTGGAGTGTCCCAGTCAGAGTCCTGACCTCCTTCCGATTGGGATGCTGTTGCAAGACCTCAAGTGAGCAGTTCACACGAGACATCCCAAGAATATTGCTGAAATGAAACAGTTTTGTAAAGAGGAACGTTCCAAAATTCCTCCTGACCGTTGTGCAGGTCTGATCCGCAACTACAGAAAATGTTTGGTTGAGGTTATTGCTGCCAAAGGGGGGTGAAACAGTTATTAAATCCAAGGGTTCACATACTTCTCTCACCCTGCACTGTGAATGTTTACACAGTGTGTTCAATAAAGACATGAAAACAAATAATTGTTTGTGTGTTATTAGTTTATTAGTTATTAGTGTTTGTCTATTGTTATGACTTAGATGAAGATCAGGTCATTATAAAGGGTTCACAACATGACAACAACATGGTAGCAACATGGCAGCAGCACAACATGTTAGCAGCACAAAACATGGTACAAACATTATTGGGCACAGACAACAGCACAAAGGGCAAGAAGGTAGAGGCAACACAACATCGCGCGAATGTCCATGAGTGAGTCTTAAAGACGACTTGAGTAGTAAGACATGAATAAAAGCAACAGATACCATTAATAAGAAGGGGCTAGAAGCGTCTTATAGGGTGAGCTACCGAGTGGCTAGGTCAAGCAAGCCCAATACTATTGTGGAGGACTTAATTTTTCCTCCTGCTGTGGATATGGCTGGGACAATGTTGGGGGGAAAGGCCGAAAAAACTATACAGACAATGTCTTCATCAAACAACACTGTTTCACGATGCATCAGTGACATGGCAGGAGATGTTTTGAAAAAATTACTGCTTCGCATACAAGCCAGTGAATTCTATGCATTACAGCTGGATGAGTCAGCAGACGTGGCGATACTGGCACAGCTCCTGGTATATGTCCGTTACGTTTATGGGAGTGAATTAAGGAAAACATCCTGTTCTGCAAACCACTGGAAACCAGGACAACATGAGAGGATATTTTTAAAGTACTGGACAGCTTTGTGACATCAAATAATATATGCCATTTAGCTGACGCTTTTATCCAAAGCGACTTACAGTCATGTGTGCATACATTCTACGTATGGGTGGTCCCGGGAATCGAACCCACTACCCTGGCGTTACAAGCGCCATGCTCTACCAACTGAGCCACAGAAGGACCACAAATGGGCTGGTGGTCAGGATGTGTTGGTATCTGTACTGATGGCGCAAAAGCCATGACAGGGAGACATAGTAGAGTGGTAACGAGCATGCAAGCAGTTGCTCCCGATGGCACTTGGGTACACTGCAGCATCCACCGAGAGGCTCTTGCTGCCAAGGGAATGCCTGACAGCTTGAAAGACGTTTTTGACACTACAGTGAAAAGGCCCCTGAACTCTTGTGTATTTTCTGCATTATGCAATGATATGGGCAGAGACCATGTAATGCTTTGAGAACATACAGAAGTGTGCTGGTTATCAAGGGGCAAAGTATTGACACGTTTTTTTTTTAATTGAGAGACGAGCTTAAAGTTTTCTTTATTGACCAAAATGTTCACTCGTCTGACCGCTTGCATGATGATGGGTTTCTCACACGATTGGCCTATCTGGGTGATGTTTTTTCTCCTCTGAATGATTTGAATCTAGGATTACATGGACTCTCCGCAACTATATTCAATGTGCGGGACAAAATTGAGGCTACAATTAAAAAGTTGGAGCTCTTTTCTGTCTGCAACAACAAGGACAACACACAGGTTCTTCCATCATTGTATGATTTTTTTGTGTGCAAATGAACTTAAGCTTACGGACAATGTCAAATGTATTATAGCGAAGCACCTGAGAGAGCAGAGTGCGCAATTACGCAGGGACTTTCCCGAAACGGATGACACAAACAACTGGATTCTCAGCCCCCACTAGCATGACAACTAAATACAAGCACAGACTGTGTGTGTAAAGCAACCTTGTAAAGCAATTAGACAAAACTGTAGTATATTCCAGTCAATCACTGAATTATTGAACTGGGGCTCATGCCAAGGCTGTCTCATCTCTCCTGTAGCATTTGAGATGCATGGCGGTGAGGAATCAAAGCAGTCCCATTGTTAGGACTGCCAGTTGAACTCAAGGCTGGCATTCATATCCATTCAGTGTGCTGTTACCAGTCTGTTCCCTGTTCACACAGCACTTCCTTGAGCTCATTACAGACAGGTGCATGCACAAGAACACACAAACACACACGCACACACACAAACACATGGACACAGACCAGGTCCACACCGTGACAAAAACATATTTGTTTCATTGTTCATTTGTTTATTTATTCATTGCATCAATAATGCAGAGAGTCACTCGAATGATGCACGTTATCGACTCAAACAAGGAACAAAATTGGTTTCAAAGAGCACTGGGATGTACTTTTACATTAGGTGGCCTTTTCAAGATAAACCCATAACTCTAGTTGATAACAGAAATAGCATGCCCTATAATAGTTCTCCATGGACTCTGCCAGGCTGGCATTACCCATTACCCGGTAAACATGCCCGCCGCTCTGGTCTATGCCTTGCAGGCATACCTTCTGCCAGTCTGGGGAACACACACACACGCACACACACATATACACACACTCTTCCGTTGTTTATCATGGGCTTCAATTAGAGTAGGGGAGGTGCAGGGATCAGAGCCCCGAGGAAGGCATTTAAACGGCCAGAAACAAACAAGCTGAAGTTCAGCGACTGACATTTAACTGAGAATAATGAGCCTGCTTGTCATCTGTTCCCCTCTTCCAACCTTTCCCTCATCCGTCTCTCCCCTCCATCGCTCTCTCTGCTCTCTGTCTCAAAGCCTTCTCTCATTGCATGTCTCTCTTTCCATCTTTCTGACGGTCTCCTTCATCCACTCTCCCCTCCTAATTATCTCCCTCACCTCTGCTCTAATTCAGATATGTAAAGGTTGCATTGGGTAAAATCTTCTTCCTTCCCTCATTCTGCCATAATGTTTACTTTCATTTCACAGCCAGGTCGTTCATCACCTGGGCCTGTCATGGCGACGTAGCACTCCACTCCGCCTGTTTTCCAGACCTCAGACAATGCCCTGGGAACTGGAACTTAAACATGATGCACGACACGACTCTGGAGAACCCTTGTCCCAAAACCCACAATGAATCATATGTGCTTATTTAGCTAGCCACTTGTTGGACTTGGAAAACACAGGTTTTGGAGGTGACCCCATTTTGAAACATGCCAAAGTCGAGGCCAATAAAATGTATCCTCTTTAAATCCAGACGCACATTTCTCAGAGCTTAGTTCATAGACTTTGTTATGGTTGCTAGCCAGCAGACAAAGATACGAGGTGATTCAATGTTTTTTTCTTTTTTCCAGGCAAGAAAAAACACTAACTGTGGGGCAGAACCTTTTGGAAGCTTTAGCTAATTCCATCTGGTCTATAAAAGACCATGCCTCCTCTTATCCCAGAACAAACCTTTGTTTAACCTAATTAGAACACATTTTCTCCGTTCCTCTCCATGAGCTGAGACAGCTCATAGAAAGTGTTGAATGGGCCAAAGTGGTATGACAGAGTAGGAGGGAGTTGCCCCTAGATATTGATCTGAGGTTAGATTTGCATTTTACCTCTTACTGGTGAAGGTCAGGAATCTAGGAGGGTATGATGATCCTAGATCTGTTGCTAAGGGCAACGTTTAACCCATGGTGGGTGGTATGAGCAGACCACAGAATGGAGGTCAAAAGGTTACCGGCATGTTTTCTCAGTGGCCAATCACCTCGCCCCCATCCTGAGCCCACATTAGCATGAGGGCTAACAACTGACTGCTGATGCATCATGGGAACCAATTAGCCAAGCCTCACTCTGTCTGTCTAATACATACTGACTGCACTGGATACACACACATGCAGATGAACATACACACAAACACACACAAGCAAACACACACAGGCAAACACACACAGACACAGACACAGACACAGACACACACACACACACACAGAAATAGAGAAGGAGAGAGAGGGACAGATAAATAAGTGATGCAGATCACCCACTCAGAAGATACACCCTGCGATGTCGGCGCCAGCCCCCTCTGCTCCAGTGGTTCTGGGTAATTGGGACAAACGCTTCTTTCTAGTTACAGCCAAATGCTCAGCTAACTCACTACAGCATCCTCCTCTACCTCACCGCTGCTTCCCCCTTTATGGGGCACGTATGTGTAAAAGCAGCCCCAATCACACCTACAGTGTAGCCCCCTGATTAAGATCCTGAGTGGAAGACAGACAGACAGACAGACAGACAGACAGACAGACAGACAGACAGACAGACAGACAGACAGACAGACAGACAGACAGACAGAAGGGGAGCCATCAACACATCCCTTTGTCTTCTGTGTTTGAAGAGAGAGGGGGGACCGGGGGCCCAGGGAGACGTTGTGGAGCGGCCCAGCTACGCACCAGCAGACCACAGCGCTATGCCATTGATTTCAGCTCAAAAACAAATAGGGCCATTTTTCATTCGGGCCTCGAAATGGCCTCATGCACTTGGCCTTTATTTATTCTCTCATCCTGCAGCGTGGCCCACCGTGCGTCCGATCTGGGAACAATTGACACGATAGAAGAATGGATGTGTGTGTGTGGGGTGAAGGGGGCAATAGGATGACACACACACACACACACACACACACACACACACACACACACACACACACACACACACACACACACACACACACACACACACACACACACACACACACACACACACACACACACACACACACCACTCAATGTTTGGTATACTCAGTGTATATGCATGCATTTCACACAAACACACACACACACACACATGCACACACGCACCCCCCTCCCCCTCCTCAATCCATCAGAGTGAATTCACATTGTGCCATCCCAAGAAGACATTTATAGCGATGCTCAATATGCCTGTTGAAATAGCTCAAATAATAATCTGGTTAACATATTGTGTCATGGACTGAAGTTATGTATGCACCTTGCTGCTCCTCTTATCAAACTTCAGTCTCAAAGTTTGATCAAACACTCCCAATAACACCAAAAGTAGACATGACTCTTTTTCTTTACACTTTCAAACAAAAATATGTTGTTTCAAACATAACCCCACAGAGTTGATAGCATTCATATTTAATCCGCGCAAGAGATTTTCAGTGGATGGCGCCTTTTGAACTTGCCGACTCCAATCTATAAAGGCAAAGCTCGTGTAAACTCCAGGACTCTATTTGAAATGCTGTAGAAATCGGAGGGAACATTAACAAAAGACACACAGAGACATGGGGATCCTACAGAGGACTTGATACGAACAGTTACAGTAGTCCTCTTCTCTATGCAAATTAGTTTAGACAACATTCAGTTAACATTTCTACGAACAAGAGGACAAATGTTAGCTGTTGTGGCCAGGGTTAACCTTCCTCTTGTTTACATCCTAACTCATTAGCGCCGGATGTCGGCTAATCAGCTTATACACAGCATTTTAGACGGCTACATTTTCCACTTCATATTAACTAGGCTACTTTTCATTTAAAAGCTTCAATTCGGAGGTCCTTCGAGCCCTCTCCCGCTTTGAATTAATCGTCCAGCGATCTATTGATAGGACAGGCGCCCGTCAGTCACAAATCGAGCGGTGAAAATAAACCCAATGCATTTCTATTGGCTTATTTTGCACCCAAACTTGTCCCCTCCCCTGCCTTCCCGCGTTTGGGACAACGACTCCCGTTGTTAGGGTGGAGACATGAGTATCCTCATTGTATGCAGATCTCTGGTTGCAGTAGAATTTCTTTACACGGAGGAGGGAGAGAAAGCATGCGGCTTGTGAATTTGCACGTCCCGTGTAATGTAAGTGGTAATGAGGAGTCGAAATCCAAAAGCCTAATTATTGTTTTCTGACACATTCATTTATTTTCTTTCACGTGTTTCACATAACCAGACATGTGGAGCAAGTAGGCTATTTACTCAAGTAGGCTATTTACTCAAGTAGGCTATTTACTCAAGTAGGCTATTTACTCAAGTAAGCTATTTACTGTTCGTTGATTGACAACTGAACAGCAAGTGTTGACTCGTTTATAAAAAGGTGTCAAAACTGACTGAATAAGGTCGTTCTCCTATATCCCTTTGCCATGCATATACTGTATTTCCATCTGGGAGGTAAACTCCATAAAGTATTTCATAATTTTGCTGTGTATCTCAGATGGAATCAAGGCATTAGAATGTACCAGAGGACACCAAAATAGAGCTCCTTCTGCAAAACCTGTCAAACCCAGGGGGGCTGGCGACTTTTTCTATTTTGCCGGTTACTCTATGAACTTGTGGGAAACACTGCTCCTCTAGTAGAATTACCTCGTTAAAACATTCGGGACGGGGTGCCTCAAGGACCCTGTCTGTCAGTTTGTCTATCTCATACAAATGGCATGCAAGGAAGACACACTAGATAGGACAGTGAGGTGTGACTTTGAGAGACAGAAGGATGAGTTTTGAAGTTATGTTTCTGCTCCCCATGGGGAAGTGGTGATGTGTGTCCTAAAACTGTAATGTGTGTGTGTGTGTGTGTGTGTCTAGTGTGTGTGTGTGTGTGTGTGTGTGTGTGTGTGTGTGTGGTTAAGGCCCTGGGATGCAGTGGGACTCGCAGAAACGAGCCAAAGACAACATGTCATGGACGTTGGTCCTTTCCAAAGAGCTCCCTAAGGGAAGAAGAGACTTTAGAGAAAGGAGAGGACAAGGTGAACATCCCCTCTATCTTGTGTGTGTGTGTGTGTGTGTGTGTGTGTGTGTGTGTGTGTGTGTGTGTGTGTGTGTGTGTGTGTGTGTGTGTGTGTGTGTGTGTGTGTGTGTGTGTGTGTGTGTGTGTGTGTGTGTGTGTGTGTGTGTGTGCGTTTGTGTGAGTATGTGTGCACGCACGTGTGTGTACTCTTTCATAGAACAATAAGCTTCCTTCCCATAGTTACACTATTACAAGCCTCTAGCATCAGACAGTGTAGAGCTGATCCCAGGGTGATTTATCCTTGTGTCTTCAAAACAAGGCCAATGTCTGCTGTTTACAGACCTTTGAAACCAACACATTATGGTGGTTGCAGGAAAAAATAACAACCTTGAACAGTAAACATTACACTCACAAAAGTTCCAAAAGAATAAAGACATTTCAAATGTATGTCTATATATTCATGTCTATGTGTCTACATTCAGTGTTGTAACGATAGTTAAAGTACAAAAGGGAAAATGAATAGACATAAATATAGGTTGTATTTACAATGGTGTTCGTTCTTCACTGGTTGCCCTTTTCTTGTCGCAACAGATCACAAATCTTGCTGCTGTCATTGCACACTGTGGTATTTCACCCAATAGATATAAAAGAGTTCATCAAAATTGGATTTGTTTTTCCATTCTTTGTGGGTCTGTGTAATCTGAGGGAAATTTGTCTTTAATATGGTCATACATTTGGTAGGAGGTTAGGAAGTGCAGCTCAGTTTCCACCTAATTGTGTGGGCAGTGTGCAAATAGCATGTCTTCTCTTGAGAGCCAGGTCTGCCTACGGCAGCCTTTCTTAATAGCATGGCTATGCTCACTGAATCTGTACATAGTCAAAGCTTTCCTTAATTTTGGGTCAGTCACAGTGGTCAGGTATTCTGCCACTGTGTACTCTCTGTTTAGGGTCAAATAGCATTCTAGTTTGCTCTGTTTTTTGTTAATTCTTTCCAATGTGTCAAATAATTATATTTGTATTTTCTCATGACTTGGTTGTGTCTAATTGTGTTGCTGTCCTGGGTCCCTGTGGGGTCTGTTCGTGAACAGAGCCCCAGGATCAACTTGCTTAGGGAACTCTTCTCCAGGTTAATCTCTCTGTAGGTGATGGCTTTGTTATGGAAGGGTTGGGAATCGCTTCCTTTTAGGTGGTTGTTGAATTTAATGGCTCTTTTCTGTATTTTGATAATTAGCGGGTATCGGCTCTCCATGCATTATTTGGTGTTTTACGTTGTAAATAGAGGATTTATTTGCAGAATTCTGTATGCAGAGTCTCAATTTGGTGTTTGTCCCATTTTGTGAATTCTTGGTTGGTGACCGGAGCCCTGACCTCACAACCATGAAGGGCAATGGGTTCTATAACTGATTCATGTATTTTTAGCCAGATCCTAATTTGTATGTTCCTTTTGATGGCATAGATTCTTGCCTTGTCTCTCAGATCGTCAACAGCTTTGTGGAAGTTACCTGTGGCGCTGATGTTTTGTATAGTTTTTTGTGTGCTCTAGGGCAACGGTGTCTAGATGGAATTTATATTTGTGGTCCTAGCAACTTGGATCTTTTTTGGAACACCATTATTTTTTGTCTTACTGAGATTTACTGTCAGGGCCCAGGTTTGACAGAATCTGTGCAGAAGACCTAAGTGCTGCTGTAGGCCATCCTTGGTTGGGGACAGATGCACCAGATCATCAACAAACAGTAGACATTTGACTTCAGATTCTAGTAGGGTGATGCCGGGTGCTGCAGACTGTTCGTGTGCCCTCGCCAATTCGTTGAGGGTGGGGCTTAAGCTGTATCCCTGTCTCACCCCATGGCATTGTGAAAATAAATGTGTGTGTGTGTGTGTTTTGCCTATTTTAGCCGCACATTTGTTGTTTGTTTTCCCAATCACCACTTTCCTTCAATTTGTATAGCAGTCCCTCAGGCCAAATTGAGTCAAAAGCTTTTTTTTAAATCAACAAAGCATGAGAAGACTTTGCCTATATTTTGTTTTGTTTGTTTGTCAATTAGGGTGAGTAGGGCCAGTCTCTCTCTCTCTTTTTCTGTCACCTACAAGCGAAGGCGATTCATTGGCTGCATTTACACAGGCAGCCCAATTCTGATATTTTTCCATTAATTGGTCCTTTGACCAATCATATAAGCTCTTTTGCCAATAATTGTACAAAATATCCTAATTGAGCTGCCTGTATCAACTCAGTCCTTTTTTACTCGCTTCCAGTGCTGTGTTGACAAGTCCATGTATACGTTAGCATGCTTGTGTGCGTGCGTCCAGTTTATAGTAACCCCACCTAGAAGCAATCATGCAGTCTGGGTCTATTTACCGATCGCTGTGGCAGGAACTGCCATCACATGTCAACGCCAGACAAAGCTGCAGAGACAGATTAGCGCCTACACACACTCAGTCCCTGCAGCCCCCCCCCATAACGCACACACGATGGACGTGAAATATACAGGCTCTACACACAGTATTCCCCTGTGAGGGATGAAGGTGAATGGGCTTTTGACATCCGTTCTCAGGGCTAACCCAGGTCCCTCAAAACCTATTCCCATAGCCTGACACCGTAGCTGGGTCCGAGACGGAGACAGAAAGGGTCCCAGATCAGCCCTATTAAAATTCCACTGACACCCACACTGCTGCCTCCAGGTCTACAGGGAAACAGTAATGAGTACCTCAAGACACAGGATGATGTGGACCCTCGCTGTGTGGGAGGAGGGGGGTGATTTGTGTGTTTGTGTGTGGGACGGGTGCGTGTGTTGTCGTGCATGTGTGTCTCGTTTACATGCCTGGACCCAATTATCTCCAGTAACAGTGTGTGCCGTGCGGCGAACAGATCATTTAAAGACCTCGCCACACACACACACACACAGACGGACGCACACGCACGCAGAAACAGAAGCGGTAGTGAGATAATAAATGCTCATATCCCCTGTGGCAGACGCTTGAGTGAGACTAATACGGGGGGCATGAGGACTGGGGATCAACACAAAAACGAGAGAGACTGTGTAGAGTCTGTATTGGGAATGAACATAGAGCTCCCATTAGGGCCTGCAGAGAGACAGATGAACGTGTGTGCACACACTTCTACTCTCTCTCACTCACTCTCCTTCTCAGGTTTGGTATTTAGCACATGAGAGCAGAAATGAAGACATTGATTTGGCCTCACAAACGGCTATAATGTAAGGTCTGGGGAATGGGACACAAGGTGAGCTTTTAAGCATCTGAGCTGCACAGTTAGCTCTGTCAAGCTGAGATAGAGTCAACAACATCATGTCTCATGCAGGACCCATTTCCTTAAACGGAAACCCCTTCTCTGATCATTTCACCAGAACAAAATTTGGCTAAAACAACCTCACTGTCTGGTGTCTCGAGTTGATGTTGTTCAAGAATCTGGTCTAGTTGTCTGCTCCAGGCTTTGGGAGGAGACGGCCTGTCCAAGTATCAGACAGGCAGACACTCTGTCTCAGTCGGAGGACCAGGCTCAGCCAAACAGGAGATAAGAGGACAGATCCAGTCTGTTTTGTCAGTCACATCTCCGATGGGTGTCTGGCTGTGCATGGATGGGAATGGTTATTGGGGCATGACAGCTCAAACTCTCTTTAAAGAGGAGTGAAATAGTTATGAGAAAGGCTCCTTCAGGGTGAGAGTGTTTGTGCCCCTTGTCTGACACGCTCCACCTCTGTCAGACCCCTCAGTGACACTCTACCAGGAATAGTGTATGGGTCGAGTATGTGCATATACGCAAACTCAATGCACCTCTGTGCCCCCCTTTCTACTCTGCACCCCCAATGGGAAAGTGACAGCTGTTGACGCACACCATTTCCTGACACTCTTCAGGGCTTCTGGGTAATCCATCCTCTCTCTCTCTCTCTCTCTCTCTCCGATCGTTCATCTGACCGTGTCACATGCATTTCGACTGGTTAAGTGACAGTGATGGGGACAGAAAAATAACATGAATCTTCTATTTGGACACCAGGCTAACCTTAATAATACACTTTGTCATCCTGCAGCGCAACATCAGCCAATGAGATTCCCCGTAAACCTTTTAGGGGAGCTGTCAGGAGATAAATTGACAAGGCTCATCTCTAGGGAATATGAAGTGTCACTGGGTGTCACACTGGGAAGAAAATTGCCAATTTTCTAGACTCAGCGAACTTTAAGGATGCTCATGTAAGATGCAGTCTAGGTATATTTTGGTGAAGTATGACTTTGTAGGACTCTGACACTCCTATTTATCTGACTGCCCCTTTTCAAATCAACACCTATCCCCTATAGCAGCTAGCCTCTAGATCTGAAGCCATTAGATAAGTGTAAGCAATATGGTAAAATTCATCCTAGCCTATCAGACACAGAGAGACAGAGAGAGAGAGAGAGAGAGAGAGCAGAGAGAGAGAGAGAGAGAGAGAGGCAGAGAGAGAGAGAGAGAGAGAGAGAGAGAGAGAGAGACAGACAGACAGAGACAGACAGACAGACAGACAGACAGACAGACAGACAGACAGACAGACAGACAGACAGAGACAGACAGACAGACAGACAGACAGACAGACAGACAGACAGACAGAGAGAAGGGAGAAACAGACAAACACAGAGAGAGATAAGAGAAAAGAGGGCTGAATTTGGGGAGAATCTATATCAATCTATTCAACCAAAACACTGTCTGTCTGTCTGTTTGCCCGTCATGCCTGGAAACAAAACAAGCTGAGGATCCCCCAACCAACCCTCATAACAACATTGTTACATTACAGCCATTGGACCACACATTGTATGAGCGAGATATGAATACGCAGCTTTACTGCAGCATACTATGCACAGGGTTCTGTTCTGTTCATGGAATTACTGCAGCTAAAGCACTTTTACTATTTGTGTTTATTGTACAGTTATGTATTATTACATACTCTCCCTCTTACCCTTTTCACCCTCTTCCGCTGGAGAATTTGCTGTTTCAGCTACACAACAAGACGGTCTTCACCCTCACGGCTCTTTCTCCCCTGTACCGGATTAGTAACCTGGTGGTTTGGGGTTGTCTGATTGGAGTGCCATCTCCCTCCTCAGCCACATACACGCACGTACTCACGCTTGCACACACACACACACACACACACACACACACACACACACACACACACACACACACACACACACACACACACACACACACACACACACACACACACACACACACACACACACACAACCCCCCCCAGTCACGATCAATCAATCCGCTGTGTCTGGCTCAGGGTCGCGCCGCAGCAGTTAGCGAGGAAGAGGATGAGGGAGAGGAGGAGAGGATAATATAAATAGCCTCTATTGTGGTGTTAATATTTACGGCAGTGTTAGTGCAGGACGGAAGGCCCTCTAGACCAGGAGGCTGCAGCGCAACACAGGGAGAGATGGCAGGAGAAAAGGAGGGGAGGAGGAGAGGGGAATCGCCTCCACTCTGCTGCATTTAATAGGAATGGATGGGCATCGGGGGAACGAGAAGGGGATGATGTGGAAGGATGAAACAGGGGTGATGAAAGGGACAGGATGGTAAAAGGGCAAGAAAGATGGATACTGGAAAAGAGGCAAGGGTAAGATGGACAGTGGTGTCCTTTGTGAGCTTTTAGCATGTACAACTTAACATGCAAAATCCATCCACACTGGTTGGGATGTGTGGCCTTCGAATGCCTAGCCACGTACATCCCTTTGCACTGGGTTTTGTACATGTAGCCTATATATTGTATACACACGTCAAGCTTTTGCTGTGAAATTAGGCTTCAAATAAAAGCCACTATCATTACTATTACACTTACATTACTATTACACTGTACTGTATCATTCCTAGGGTTAAACAATTCTGGTAACTTTCCCAAAAGTCCCCAAATCCTGATCGGAGGATTCCAGATTTCCTGATTCCGGGAATCCTCCAAAACGGAAATCCAGAAAAACCTGGAAATTTGGTGGAAAGTGACTGGAATTTGGGGAGCATGATCATTCCTGTTATTCGTCTACTAATAATGAGTGTAATATGTCTGTATCTCCTGTCCTAACAATAGCCATCGACATCCCATTAAAGATTTCACAGTACTGGTTTTAATGTCATTATCAGTGTGCTACAGTCAGACAGTGCTTCAAAATGGAATGACTGTGGCTAAACTTGGCCACTCACTTTAATCTACTTGGGCTTGCTATAAAGTGATTAGCAGGCGGTTATTTTTAGATTCTAATGCTAATATTGGACAACTTGACAACTGTGTTACTTAAATGTAGCAAGTAGATAGCGACGACAACAGCTTTTCAGAGACACACAACTGAAGGAATGGATCAAAAAGCACTTCAAATAACACTTGATCAAAAAATCATTTGAGCTAAATGGAGCTCTTATTGTCACAAGGCACGCAATGACAAATGTAGCTGCAGTGATCAGCACTTTCTCTCAGTCTACCACCAGATAGCACTGTGAGTCTATCACCTGTCGATTGGTCAATGGTATATTCCACTGTATTGATCTATGAGAGAATCCAGGTCAGGTCAATCCATGTAGTTTTATCTGGGGCTGCTTGTGGACAGTGTTGACCACAGAGTCTAAAAACAAACTGCGGGGGGGGCGACACTATTCCCCGTTTAAATAGATCAATATCATACCAAGCCTATAAGTCATACCATGGAAAAGGGTTTTCCGTTCGCAGGCAATAGCTGGCTTTTGCCCCGCCCCCCACACACACACACAAAAAATGGTAAATAAAACTGTTGCCCAAATTACCAGGAAAAAAAATCCCATTGCGAAATACCAGTCGATTTAAATACATTTGACCGTCATACTTATCGTTCTATATGTTAATTTGCATCCTTTTGTGGACTTAAATTGGCCTGTGTGTGTTGTCGTTAGTCATCATGTATCTTATTTACCCTAAACAACTGTCACACTTGCACAGTATACAGAGCCTACTTTGAGCGGGATTTCTCCTGCAGATCCTCAACTGGTTGCTGCTGGCTTAAAGCATGTGCTTTCACAAGCTCATTCATTGTGCAACAATTCTAAATGCAATCGTGTGTTAATAACTGTTTTGGTGCATGATTAAAAAGAGAAACTATTTGTATTTATCAACTGGTAATTGAAGCGCGCCTCCCATTCACCATTCAAGTGCAGGCAACAGACTGTGAGCGCATCACCCACCACTTTACAATGTGAGATTGAGGCAGTATGCTTTTTGAAAACATACACAAATTGTCTGAAACCTGAATGTTTTACTTCATATTATGAAGGATTGCTTACCTTGCTTCAAAGTAGACTATAGGCAAAAACCAACCATGGACGGCATTATTTTTAAAAAGACTTCACAGGCGGTGAGGGAGTTTCAAGTTTGAGGAAGTGTACAATCTATCCTACCATTTCCACCGATTTGACATGCGCACTTTCATGGAACAGTTTCATTTCAATAATAACGTTTTTATTTCTCAAACTCATTCGGTTAATCATAAAAATCAGAATTAAAAATGATAACAATCTAAAAGTTGAAAGTCAACGAATGTGAGATCCCCAGCCTCTGCCATATGAACACATTGATTCACCGTGATCCATTGGCGGCTACAGAAATGAGTGCATGGGAACTCATAGCATATCGGCCAATACGGCAGTAGGTCTATAACTTCCTTTGCTCTTTCACACCAAGGATTGGTGATTGTCAAGGGGGAGATTGTTGGAAAGTTTTCCCAGGTGTTCTGTTTAGAATGATGTTTTCCCAGGTGTGCTGTTTAGAATGGTGTTTTCCCAGGTGTGCTGTTTAGAATGATGTTTTCCCAGGTGTGCTGTTTAGAATGCTGTTTTCCCAGGTGTTCTGTTTAGAATGATGTTTTCCCAGGTGTGCTGTTTAGAATGGTGTTTTCCCAGGTGTGCTGTTTAGAATGATGTTTTCCCAGGTGTTCTGTTTAGAATTATGTTTTCCCAGGTGTGCTGTTTAGAATGGTGTTTTCCCAGGTGTGCTGTTTAGAATGGTGTTTTCCCAGGTGTGCTGTTTAGAATGGTGTTTTCCCAGGTGTGCTGTTTAGAATGATGTTTTCCCAGGTGTTCTGTTTAGAATGGTGTTTTCCCAGGTGTGCTGTTTAGAATGGTGTTTTCCCAGGTGTGCTGTTTAGAATGGTGTTTTCCCAGGTGTGCTGTTTAGAATGGTGTTTTCCCAGGTGTGCTGTTTAGAATGGTGTTTTCCCACGTGTGCTGTTTAGAATGGTGTTTTCCCAGGTGTGCTGTTTAGAATGGTGTTTTCCCAGGTGTGCTGTTTAGAATGGTGTTCTCCCACGTGTGCTGTTTAGAATGGTGTTTTCCCAGGTGTGCTGTTTAGAATGGTGTTTTCCCAGGTGTGCTGTTTAGAATGGTGTTTTCCCAGGTGTGCTGTTTAGAATGGTGTTTTCCCACGTGTGCTGTTTAGAATGGTGTTTTCCCAGGTGTGCTGTTTAGAATGGTGTTCTCCCATGTGTGCTGTTTAGAATGGTGTTTCCCGCGAATTGCATTTTGGAAAATGTTTGAAATGGCGTTTTATTGGCTGCTTCATTACATGAGTTGCAAGTTCTGTTAAAATGCCTTCTAAATATGATTTGTGTCATTCTGAGCACCGTGGGTGGACGCCCTAATGGGTTATGCACCCAATGCATATGGGTCCTGTACATTTTTCAAATGGCCATTCAATGAAATCATCCCGGTCATATTGTCTGGCTCCACATTTTCCTAATGACAACCCTGCCATGGACAAACCTTATAAAGGCATTCATGCTGCATCCTAATCTGAATCCACTGTGTTAGCTAGCAAGCAAATCTATACCGAGTTGTGGCTGTGGTATCATATGAGTGGCCATATTTGGCGGTGCTTCTTAAGGTAGCATTAAGACCTGGATATAATATGATACTGTATTACATAATCATTTCAGAGCCTATGGATTGGGGTTGCCAGCCGCTGAGATGCCTAGTACAGATGTAGGATCTTAATTTGAGATAGTTTGCTCCAGCAGGAAAATATTCTTTGGATTATAATTAATGGAATTTCATTAGCGCAAATCAAGTCTGACATTTTAAAGTGGAAATGACAAACTTGACAAACCTTTTTAAACCTTGAATGCACTGCAAGTTTGCATTTCCTGCCTTCCAGGAAAATTCTCAGTAACAAAAGTGTGATCAACTTAAGATCCTTTAATTGTACATCCGTGGTAAAAGGACGAAGATCATCCTAGTTTTACACAGGAAGCAGGAGCAGGAAGAAACAAATGAGTTCTATGTATGACATAAAGGCCTAGGCACACAGGGGGTTTACATTGCTTCTGATACATCCAGACACGGAAGGAGAATCACCATAGCCTTCACTACAGGTTCCCCGAACCAGTTATCCTCCAGTGAGCGTTAGCCACCATGTGTTATAGCCTAGCGCCTGACTGATCCCAGTTCACCATTCCACATGCTCTCCATGCTCCACTGGCTCTTTATCTCTCCCAGAGTTGTTCCCGGAACAGTGGCTGTGGAGCAGAGATGAAAGCTAGGCTGATTCTCTATGGCCATACGCCATAGCCATTACAGAGCTGAGGGACTTCATAGGGATGGAGGGATGGAAAGGGATTGGAGAGAGAGACGAAACAAGGGATTTGTTGGATCTTCTTTGGTCGCCTCATGGGTTTAGCTGGCTCAGCTTTGGAAGCAGAGGGAAACTGTGTAATATATTCATGTGATTGGTTATCATGGTTCATGGTTACGTGTCTTCACATTTTCTTGTAAAAAAAAAAAGGAAATATAGGCATGGTTTTAATGAAATGGACTTTGATCGCTCCTCGCCAGTATCCCCAAGGGAAAGCCAGCTTCCATCAATGGCGAGGTCAAAATCGATGAAAATAAAATCCTCACAGGAGTTTAAGTTTTCCTTGACTTTACAGGCAATGACACTAGACTGGTAGACTTTCTCCCTGAGAGTATAGGCAAACAGCAAACAGGCCGCTATTAGCATACATTAATGGCATCTTTCAGTCAAGTTGGTAATCTTATCTTCAGCAGTAGGTTTAGGTTCTGTATTTTTTTAAGCCATGTTTAATCATGTCATGCATTTTACATAGATAGTCCCACCCTGTCGGTCATCTCATAGTAGTTTTCAGTGACAGCTGTGACCACTATAGTGACCACTATTCTACCATATGCTATTGTATTGTATGCTGATCAAATCAAATCACATGTATTTATAAAGCCCTTCGTACATCAGCTGATATCTCAAAGTGCTGTACAGAAACCCAGCCTAAAACCCCAAACAGCAAGCAATGCAGGTGTAGAAGCACGGTGGCTAGGAAAAACTCCCTAGAAAGGCCAAAACCTAGGAAGAAATCTAGAGAGGAACCAGGCTATGTGGGGTGGCCAGTCCTCTTCTGGCTGTGCCGGGTGGAGATTATAACAGAACATGGCCAAGATGTTCAAATGTTCATAAATGACCAGCATGGTCCAATAATAATAAGGCAGAACAGTTGAAACTGGAGCAGCAGCACGGCCAGGTGGACTGGGGACAGCAAAGATTCATCATGTCAGGTAGTCCTGCTGATCACAATGGTCACTTCATTCTAGAATAATGAAATTATTAATTTCTCTTCTGTTGCATTTTATTATCATGTCTTACATACTGGTTCTATCATGTGTTATGCTGCAACTCGTAATGCTCACACACTCAGGTGTTAAGTAATATTCTTGCTTCATTATCTGCACACGGTCTTACATTATGGCATGGCTGCTGATATTGCATTCGTGGGAGCATGTGCATGTTTTGGCTTCGCATCCATCACCTTACGAGGCAACTGCCGTGCTATTCATGCATTTGGTGTTATGTCCCGTATCATCTGCACATAATTGTTGGCATGGTTGCTACTATTGCACCCCTTCCATTGCAGTACGATGGCAGACAGATTCATTTTATCCAAGTGAATACAGAATGTTTCCGCAGATCTTTTAACCCATCCTATGAGGCTTCTAGGATATGATGGCAAGTGAGTAATCCCCCTCTACCATCAGTCCTATTAGCAAACGTGCAATCATTGGATAACAAAATGGATGAGCTCCGATCAAGACTATCCTACCAACGAAACATTCAAAACTGTAATATCTTATGTTTCACTGAGTCGTGGCTGAAAGATGACATGGATAGCATACAGCTGGCAGGGTTTTGAGTCCATTGACAAGATAGAAGAGCTGCCTCCGGTAAGACAAGGGTTGGCGGTCTGTGTCTATTTGTAAATAACAGCTGGTGCACAAAATCTAATATTAAGGAAGTATCAAGGTTTTTCTAGCCTGAGGTAGAGTATCTCATGATAAGCTGTAAACCACACTATTTACCAAGAGAGTTTTCATCTATATTTTTTGAAGTTGCGTTTTTGGGTGGTTTGTTACTATAAGTAAAGCCTTTCACTGTTAGTCTACACCTGTTATTTATGAAGCATGTGACAATTAACCTGTTACTCCTACCCCCTACTTTTTCGAACCTTCTGTTAAAAATCGCGCAACATTTCAGCGCCCTGCTGCTCATGCCAGGAATATAGTATATGCATATGATTAGTATGTGTGGATAGAAAACACTCAGACGTTTATAAAACTGGTTAAATCACAGCTGTGACTATAAAAGAACGTGCGTTTCATCGAAAAGCGCAGGAAAATCTGATCACTGAAAATGGAAATATATATCCATCCTCCACTTCAACCCATTGATAAAGGCGAACCACAATAAATGGGGCTGAGGTTGCAATACCTACAGCTTCCACACGATGTCAACAGTCTTGTCATTTGCCTAGGCTTTGTTTCTTGGTCAAACGAAGAAGAGACAAGCCATTTGTTCAAGCCTCCGACCGGATATTTTGGTTGAGATTTACCCGGACATTATTTCCAGACGGACAGCTAAAGAATATACTTCGCCTCGTGATCAATTTGATCGCTTATTAACGTTTACTAATACCTAAAGTTGCATTACAAAAGTATTTCGAAGTGTTTTGTGAAAGTTTATCGTCAACTTTTTTAATAAAAAAAAATGACGTTACAAGACGCAATTTTTTTTTCCGTTTATCACACAGTCTTCATAGATCGATATCTAGGCTTTATATGGACCGATTTAATCTGTGATTATGGGACATCTAGGAGTGCCAACAAAGAAGATGGTCAAAGGTAATGAATGTTTTATATTTTATTTGTGCGGTTTGTGTAGCGAATTACTATGCTAATTATTTTGTTTACGTCCCCTGCGGGTCTTTTGGGGTGTTACATGCTATCAGATAATAGCTTATCATGCTTTCACCGAAAAGCATTTTAAAAATCTGACTTGTTGCCTGGATTCACAACGAGTGTAGCTTTAATTCAATACCCTGCATGTGTATTTTAATGAACGTTTGAGTTTTAACTAGTTCTATTAGCATTTAGCGTAGCGCATTTGCATTTCCAGATGTCTAGATGGGACGCCTGCGTGTCAGGTAGGAGCAAGAGGTTAACATTTGATTTGATACTGTATGTTGTTGTATGCTATGTGATGGTTTGTCATGAATGAGCTGTGCTGCTGAAGCATTCCACTGCCTAGTTTTCCCTCTGTTCGTCTTGTGTTATATAACCATGTATGCCTTTTCCATTCCAAATGTCAGTCAATCAAACGCAGCCTTTTGTTATCATGGTCCGATTGCAGGGATTCAGTTAATTTCAGTTGACAGAATCCTTCAGTGCGTAATCTACTCAGGATCCATCTGTCCGCTACTCTCATTTACTACGGAGCAGCAACCAACATGCATGTCAAAGTATCACTCCTCTCTCAGTATCACAATTTTGAGTCCAAGTTAAGGTGGTCTGCATGATGGCTTTTATGGGCTCTTCAGTATGAAATACACTAAATACTCCTTCCCTTTAATTAGTTTTCTTAAATTCTGGTTGCATTACGGACACTCATACGTCGACCGTACTTTCACACACTCCTAGATTAAATAATTATCATGGAACATCAGTCGACATCACCAGAACTAACACTGCTTTCTGGTCAGGCCCCAGAGACGGGCACATCGCGCACCACTCCCTAGCATACTACTCGTCAACATACTACTCGTCTACAGTCTCTTGACAACAAGGTTGATGAAATCCGAGCAAGGGTAGCATTCCAGAGAGACATCAGAGACTGTAACATTCTTTACTTCACGGAAACATGGTTCACTCGAGAGACTCTATCGGAGTTGGTGCAGCCAGCTGGTTTCTTCACGCATCGCGCCGACAGAAACAAGCATCTTTCTGGTAAGAAGAGGGGCGGGGGCGTATCTCTTATGATTAACGAGACGTGGTGTGATCATAACAACATACAGGAACTCGAGGCTAATCTGAAAACAAGACTCCCTAAATTCTATCAACATATAATTTGCGCAAGCAGGGCTGGTAAAACCCTGGATCATTGTTATTCTAACTTCTGCGACGCATATAAGGCCCTCCCCCGCCCTCCTTTCGTAAAAGCTGACCACGACCCCATTTTGTTGCTTCCAGCCTACAGACAGAGAATAAAACAAGAAGCTCCCACGCTCAGGTCTGTTCAACGCTGGTCTGACCAATCTGATTCCACGCTTCAAGACTGCTTCGATCAAGTGGATTGGGATATGTTCCACATTGCGTCCAACAACCACATTGACGAATACGCTGATTCGGTGAGCAAGTTCATTAGAAAGTGCATTGACGATGTTATACCCACAGCAACGATTAAAACATTCCCAAACCAGAAACCGTGGATTGATGGCAGCATTCGCGCGAAACTGAAAGCGCGAACCACTGCTTTAAACCAGGGCAAGGTGACCGGAAACATGACCGAATAAAAACAGTGTAGCTATTCCCTCCGCAAGGCAATCAAACAAGCTAGGCGTCAGTAGAGACAAAGTAGAGTCGCAATTCAACGGCTCAGACACAAGAGGTATGTGGCAGGGTCTACAGTCAATCATGGATTACAAAACGAAAACCATCCACGTCGCGGACCAGGATGTCTTGCTCCCAGACAGACTAAATAACTTTTTTTTTCTTTGAGGACAATGCAGTGGCGCTGACACGGCCCAATACCAAAACCTGCGGACTCTCCTTCACTACAGCCGACGTGAGTAAAACATTTAAACGTGTTAACCCTCGCAAGGCTGCAGGCCCAGACGGCATCACTAGCCGCGTCCTCAGAGCATGCGCAGACCAGCTGGCTGGTGTGTTTATGGACATATTCAATCAATCCTTATCCCAGTCTGCTGTTCCTACATGCTTCAAGGGGGCCCCCATTGTTCCAGTTCCCAAGAAAGCAAAGGTAACTGAGCTAAACGACTGTAGCACTCACTTCCGTCATCATGAAGTGCTTTGAGAGACGAGTCAAGGCCCATACCACCTCCACCCTACCTGACACCCTAGACCCACACCAATTTGCTTACCGATCCAATAGGTCCACAGACGACGCAATCGCAACCACACTGCACACTGCCCTAACCCAATTGGACAAGAGGAATACCTATGTGAGAATGCTGTTCATCGACTACAGCTCAGCATTTAACACCATAGTACACTCCAAACTCGTCATTAAGCTGGAGACCCTGTGTCTCGACCCCGCCCTGTGCAACTGGATACTGGACTTCCTGACGGGCCGACCCCAGGTGGTGAGGGTAGGTAACAACATCTCCACCCCGCTGATCCTCAACACTGGGCCTCCACAAGGGTGCCTTCTCAGCCCTCTCCTGTACTCCCTGTTCACCCACGACTGCGTGGCCATGCACACCTCCAACTCAACGGCATACTGCTCCGCCCACAACCGTAAGGCTCTCCAGAGGGTAGTGAGGTCGGCACAACGCATCACCGGGGGCAAACTACCTGCCCTTCAGGACACCTACACCACCCAATGTCACAGGAAGGCCATAAAGATCATCAAGGACAACATCCACCCGAGCCACTGCCTGTTCACCCCGCTATCATGCAGAAGGAGAGGTCAGTACAGGTGCATCAAAGCTGGGACCGAGAGACTGAAAAACAGCTTCTATCTCAAGGCCATCAGACTGTTAAACAGCCACCACTAACATTGAGTGGCTGCTGCCAACATACTGACTCAACTCCAGCCACTTTAATAATCGAAATTGATGTAAATTGATGTAAAAATGTATCACTTGCCACTTTAAACAATGCCACTTAATATAATATAATGTTTACATAACCTACATTACTCATCTCATATGTATATGTATATACTGTACTCTATATCATCTACTGCATCTTTATGTAATACATGTATCACTAGCCACTTTTTTACATATGCCACTTTGTTTACATACCCTACATTACTCATCTCATATGTATATACTGTACTCGATACCATCTGCTGCATCTTGCCTATGCCGTTCTGTACCATCACTCATTCATATATCTTTATGTACATATTCTTTATCCCCTTACACTAGTGTATAAGGTAGTAGCTGTGGAATTGTTCGGTTAGATTACTCGTTAGTTATTACTGCATTGTCGGAACTAGAAGCACAAGCATTTCGCTACGCTCGCATTAACATCTGCTAACCATGTGTATGTGACAAATACAATTTGATTTGATTGGATTCTTTCATGTTATGCTGCCTGTAAATTAAGCACGTGCGGAACCTGGCGAACCTCTGGTTGCCAGAATCAATGGCAGCATTCGATGTATCGGTGCTGCTACTGCTTTTCAATCTGGGCCCATGATCCTCTGATGCTACGATGTTGCATTTGATTGATTCAGAGATTGTGGAGTTTACATGCGTTCCTGCAGTATTGTTATATGACCATGATTGTGTCAGCTCAGTGGTCCAGTAGCTATGTTAAATAGGTAGAATATTCTCATATACCAGCTCATCCTGCCTCAGCGAATCCAACCGACGTTGCAGGCGGGTTCATACTACTTACGGTTGCATAGTTAGAATATTTCCCATGTACCAAGATCTTGCCTCATCGAGGGTACCCGGCAGTGTGTCATTATGAGAAAATGAAAAACGACTGCATAAGCTCATGCTACACATACAGTGCCTTCGGAAAGTATTCAGAAGACCTAGACTTTTTCCATGTTTTGTTATGTTACAGCCTTATTCTAAAATGGAATAAATACATAGAAATCCTCCGAAACCTACACACAATACCCCATAATGACCATGTGAAAACAGATCTTTTTGCAAATGTCTTAAAAATAAAAAACCAAATACCTTATGTATATATTAAGTATTCAGGCCCTTTGCGATGAGACTTGAAATTGAGCTCAAGTGTATCCTGTTTCCATTGATCATCCTTGAGATGTTTCTACAACTTGATATGAGTTCACCGGTGGTAAATTCAAATGATTGGATATGATTTGGAAAGACACACACCTGTCTATATAAGGTCCCACAGTTGACAGTGCATGTCAGAGCAAAAACCAAGCCACGAGGTCGAAGGAAATGTCCGTAGAGCTTGCGTCGAGGCACAGATCTGGGGAAAGTTACCAACACATGTATATGTATATACTGTACTCTATATCATCTACTGCATCTTTATGTAATACATGCATCATTAGCCACTTTAAACTATGTCACTTTGTTTACATACCCTACATTACTCATCTCATATGTATATACTGTACTCGATACCATCTACTGCATCTTGCCAACACATTTCTGCAGCATTGAAGGTCCCCAAGAACACAGTGTCCTCCATCATCCTAGACACTGTGCTTCTACATCTGCATTGCTTGCTCTTAGGGGTTTTAGGCTGGGTATCTGTATAAGCACTTTGTGACAACTGCTGATGTAAAAAGGGATTTATAAAATGCATTTGATTGATTGATCAATAGCTACCATATTGTACATTTCTCTGCTACAATGATTGAGGCTATGTTTGAAGTGTATAGCTCTCTTACAAAGTAGGGCTTCCCTTCAAAGTGAATGTATAGTCTAGTAGTTGTGGATTATACATTTCAACAAGGGTTTTGGCAGTGGAAATGAAGGAAATATCAAGTAAGTTAGCTACTCCCCACAAGCACTGGCTAAACACTTTTCTCTCAGTGAATATTCTCTATCTGTCTAGAAGGTCAACATCCACTAGAACGCAGCTCCTATCCATGCTATTGAAAAGATTCCACCCATAATTTCCTTCGTAATTGCCTGCGCGGCTCCTCTACCCTGAGATAACGCTGGACAAAGGAGATTTTTTTTGTTGTTGAAGAATTAACACATTTTCAAAAATGGTCTAGCTCCCATTAAAGTTTTCTATTGAGAGTGGAGGAGTTATCAAGGAATGAAAGGAGAGAAATAACAAAAAGTTCCCTCTCTCTCTTACAAGGCCAGTCCCTGACTACCTTTGCCTCTCCCTTCTCCATTGCACTCTCTCTTCCTATCTCACCACCACGCACACGTCACTCCTTGTGTGAATAAAAATCTCTCTGTAACGACAAGGTTATCTTTGGGCAGTAGAATTCTCTCTTCTTCTCTGTCTGATCTGTCATTCACATGTGGATGGGCCAGTCACAAGTTCACCACGCCATCTAACAGATGCTCCTGTCCTGGATCAATGACCTTTCATCTAGCCGGTCCCCATGTTAACAAACCCTGTTTAACTCCACAGAATTGAAGGGCAATGTACATTTCAACCTAGCCTGAGGGGAACCCAAATCCGACGTGGACTCAAATATATATATATATATTTTTCAAATACGTTGCTGTGCTTGACTAGCATGCCTGGAAAAATTAGGCTGGGAGGATGGCCCATAAAGTGCAAAATCCCTCCCATCTGGCACTTAAGGCAGGCTCAAGCAAACGCTCAAAGTACTTGAAGGATTGTAAATACAATTTGAACCCAGGTCTGATTCAAATACAGATCTATCGGCTATAGATTAATGTTACATATAAAACTCAATATAAAGGCTATTTGTGTTGAAGAGGCTATTTAGAGGCTATTTGTGTTGAAGTGCATCAAGGGACCGGACCGGTCCTTGAGGTATGAGAAAGACGAGTTTACGAGATCTGTCTGTGCCCTTCACCTTTTCCTCTAATTGCCTCTGGATTTATTATTGATTACCTGGAGCCCCCTTACACCTTTTCCCCATGTAATCCCGTCATAGGGTCTTACCAACCGCTTTCTCACCTCTGTGTGTATCATGTGATTAGGATTATTGATCTCGGGGAGAGACCGTGCATTTAGGGTGACCACATTTAAAATACCAAAATGTGGGACAACCGTGTGATTTTCCGGGACATTCGTGGGACAGTGTAGCCGACATGAAAAAACATTTTGGGCAGGGAATGTAAAACAGTCAGGAAGGGAGACTTTTAAAATGGGATTGAGTGAAGTTGCAGCAAATATGTTGAATGAGCAACAAATGAGCATGGAGAGCCTCACAAGTTTGACAAAATTACCTTATATCTTTCAGTCTAATATGGCTATTTACTTACTCATGTACTGTAGCGCGTCGTCAGAAGCATGCTTTTTGTAAGTAGTTAGTCCGAGCTGTCCTCTCCAGGTTTAGCTAGAATTCTGCCCCAAAGCATTTGAGAAATGTGATTGGTCATTGGCCCACTTCTCGTCTTGTGCAGAATATCAAATCTCACATCCTAGTCTCATGAACTAGGCGTAACAAAGTAGAAAATTAGTATGATATGTTACGATTGGTATGGTTACATAAGACAGATGGTTACTGAAGGCAAAACGAAAGTAAGGTGGTTGGTCTTGGTTGGTCGGGGTGGATGGGTAGTTGTGTAACGCAAGCATCTACCAACCCAAAGGTTGCAAGTTCGAATCTCATCACAGATAACTTTAGCTAATTCGGAACGTTTCATCTACTTACTACTTTTCAGATACTTATGATGTAAGCTAAACCTTCCCATAATCGTAACCCTTTTAGCTAACCCTTCCCCTAACCCTAACATTAACCCTTTAACCTAACTCCTGAACTTATTCCTAAACCTAACCCCTAAACTAGCTAACATTAGCTACAGTAGCTGGCTAACGTTAGCCATCTAGCCACTTAGCTAGAATTCGTAACATATCATACGTTTTCCAAATTCCTAACATATTGTACATTTTGAAAATTCATAACATATAATCCGAATTGTTATTCGTAACATATCATACAAAATTGAGAATCTCAAATTTATGTACAGAATAATAAGAAATGCTCTGGAACCATCATTGCAGCAATCTAAACAATGTCTGGAGAAGTGTGGATCATCACTACCACATCCTTATGATGCATTTTAAATTTAACTGCAAGAGACAGGTTGGAATGTCTGACAGAAATATGGGTCAAAACTTCCTGGGTCATGAGGTCAGTTAGTATCACCACTTTATTTTAAGAATGTGAAATGTCAGAATAATAGTAGAGAGAATGATTTAGTTCAGCTTTTATTTATTTCATCACAATCCCTGTGGGTCAGAAGTTTACATACACTCAATTAGTATTTGGTAGCCTTAAATTGTTTAAGTTGGGTCAAGCTTTTTGGGTAGCCTTCCACAAGCTTCCCACAATAAGTTGGGTGAATTTTGGCCCATTCCTCCTGACAGAGCTGGTGTAACTGAGTCAGGTTTTTAGGCCTCCTTGCTTGCACATGCTTTTCAGTTCTGCCTGCAAAATTTCTATAGGATTGAGGTCAGGGCTTTGTGATGGCCACTCCAATACCTTGACTTTGTTGTCCTTAAGCCATTTTGCCACAACTTGGAAGTTTGCCTGGGGTCATTGTCCATTTGGAAGACAATTTGCGACCTGACGGATGTCTTGAGATGTTGCTTCAAAACCATAGACTGGCTTTTTTTATGGCAGTTTTGGAGCAGTTGCTTCTTCCTTGTTGAGCGGCCTTTCAGGTTATGTTGATATAGGACTCGTTTTACTGTAGATATAGATACCTTTGTACCTGTTTCCTCCAGCATCTTCACAAAGTCCTTTGCTGTTGTTCTGGGATTCATTTGCACTTTTCGCACCAAAGTACGTTCATCTCTAGGAGAATGCGTCTCCTTCCTGAGAGGTATGACGTCTGTGTGGTCCCATGGTGTTTATACTTCAATACTATTGTTTGCACAGATGAATGTGGTACCTTCAGGCGTTTGGAAATTGCTCCCAAGAATGAACCAGACTTGTGGAGGTAAAAAAAAATCTGAGGTCTTGGCTGATGTCTGTTGATTTTCCCATGATGTCAATCAAAGAGGCACTGAGTTTGAAGGTAGGCCTTGAAATACATCCACAGGTACGCCTCCAATTGATTCAAAGGATGTCAATTAGGCTATCAGAAGCTTCTAAAGCCATGACATCATTATCTGGAATTTTCCAAGCTGTTTAAAGTCTTCTTAGTGTATGTAAACTCCTGACCCACTGGAATTGTGATACAATGAATTATAAGTTAAATAATCTATCTGTAAACAATTGTTGGAAAAATGACTTGTGTCATGCACAAAGTAGATGTCCTAACCGACTTGCCAAAACTATAGTTTGTTAACAAGACATTTGTGGAGTGGTTGAAAAATGAGTTTTAATGATTTCAACCTAAGTGTATGTAAACTTCCGACTTCAACTGTACACACACACGTACACACACACAAAGGTAGATACACACACACGTCTGTTTGTCTTGCCCCGTCCCAAGTATATATATATTTTCTTATTAGATATTTCTTATACATTTTAAATATATTTTTTTAATATCAATTTCCATCTACGGACTGAACATACTCTCCTGCCACCCAACGTGGTCAGAAGCTATCAGAAGCTAGCCAGCTAACTAGCTACTAGCTAGTAGTCAGTTAGCCACTGCTAGCGGTAATCACTGTTAACTCCGACATCAGCCAGCCTCAGCCTGGTCAATTCCTGCCTGTCTGCACAGCGCAATATCAACCCAGAGCATATCGGACTGCTTTTTCTCCACCTCATTTCCGGTTTCCTACCTCAATCTCTGAACCTTTACACCGGATCATTGCAGCTAGCTAGCTGCTATACGAGTGGCTACTCCTGGCTAACGTCTCTGTCCCGAAGCAAGCGCCAGTTAGTCTGGAGCTAGCCTTGAGCTAGGCCCGTCTCCCGGCTAGCTGAAGACGTCCATCAGTCAATTCCTGGGCTACAATACATGTTTTGCCAATTGGCCTGGACCATTTTACTGCCGACACGGAGCCCCACCGATCCATCACAACTGGTCTGCCTGGCGTAACCGTCCGAGGGGGTTTCAGCAGGCTCATCCGTTGCGACGTCCCCCGAAGGCCCATCTACTAGCCTGCGAGCCCCAGCCTGCTAGCTGTCTGAATCGCTGTGTCTCCAGCTAGCCTAGCTACTCACTGGACACTAATGATCACTCGGCTACACATGCCTCTCCCTAATGTCAATATGCCTTGTCTATTGCTGTTTTGGTTAGTGATTATTGTCTTATTTCACTGTAGAGCCTCCAGCCCTTCTCAATATACATTAGCTAGCCCTTTTGTTACACCCCCCCACACGTGTTGACCTCACCTGGCTTAAATGGTGCCTCTAGAGACAAAACCTCTCCCATCGTCACTCAATGCCTAGGTTTACCTCCACAGTATTCACATCCTACCATATCCTTGTTTGTACATTATGCCTTGAATTTATTCTTCCGCGCCCAGAAATCTGCTCCTTTTACTCTCTGTTCTGAACGCACTAGACTACCAGTTCTTATAGCCTTTAGCCGTACCCTTTTCCTACTCCTCCTCTGTTCCTCTGGTGATGTAGAGCTTAACCCAGGCCCTGCAGCCCCTAGCTCCACTCCCATTACCCAGGCACACTCATTTGTTGACTTCTGTAACCGTAAAAGCCATGGTTTCATGCAAGTTAACATTAGAAGCCTCCTCCCTAAGTTTGTTTTATTCACTGTCTTAGCACACTCTGCCAACCCGGATGTCCTAGCCGTGTCTGAATCCTGGCTTAGGAAGACCACCAAAAATCATGAAATTTCCATCCCTAACGATAACATTTTCCGAAAAGATCGAACTGCCAAACGGGGCAGAGTTGCAATCTACTACAGATATAGTATGACAGAACTCTGCAGGCTATCTAGGTCAATTTGAGCTTCTACTTTTAAAAATTCACCTCGCACCGTTGCCGCTATTTATAGACCCCCTTCAGCCCCCAGCTGTGCCCTGGAAACCATATGTGAATTGATTGCCCCCATCTAACTTCAGAGTTCGTACTGTTAGGTGACCTAAACTGGGACATGCTTAACACCCCGTCTCTCCTACAATCTAAGCTAGATAGCCTCAATCTCACACAAATTATCAAGGAACCTACCTGGTACAACCCTAAATCCGTAACCATGGGAACCCTCTTAGATATCATCCTGACCAACTTGCCCTCTAATTACACCTCTGCTGTCTTCAACCAGGATCTCAGCGATCATTGCCTCATTTCCTATGTGCGTAATGGGTCCACGGTCAAACGACCACCCCTCATCAATGTCAAACACTCCCTAAAACAATTCAGCGAGCAGGCCTTTCTATTCGATATGGCCCGGGTATCCTGGAAGGATATTGACCTCATCCCGTCAGTAGAGGATGCCTGGTTGCTCTTCAAAAGTGCTTCCCTCTCCATCTTAAATAAGCATGCCCTATTCAAAAATGTAGAACTAAGAACAGATATAGCCCTTGGTTCACCCCAGACTTGACTGCCCTTGACCAGAACAAAAACATCCTGTGATTTTCTGCATAAGCATTGAAAAGCCCCCACAATATTCAACTTTTCAGGGAAGTCAGGAACCAATAGGCTAGCTTTTTCAAACAGAAATTTGCATCCTGTAGCACTAATTACAAAACATTTTGGGACACTGTAAAGTCCATGGAGAATAAGAGCACCTCCTCCCAGCTACCCACTACACTGAGGATTGGAAACATTGTCACCACCGATAAATCTACGATAATCAATCATTTCATTTCATTTTTCATTTTTCTATGGCTGGCCATGCTTTCCACCTGGCTACCCCTACCCCGGCCAACATCTCAGCACCCCCTGCAGCAACTTTCCCAAGCTCCCCCAGCTTCTCCTTCACCCAAATCCAGACAGCTGAAAGAGCTGCAAAATATGGATCCGTACAAATCAGCTGGGATAGACAATCTGGACCCTCTCTTTCTAAAATGATCTGGCAAAATTGTTGCAACCCCTATTACTAGCCTATTCAACCTCTCTTTCGTATCGTCTGAGATCCCCAAAGATTGGAAAGCTGCCGCGGTCATCCCCATCTTCAAAGGGGGAGACATTCTAGACCCAAATTGTTATAGACCTATATCCATCCTGATCCACCTTTATGCAGACGACACCATTCTGTATACATCTGGCTCTTCTTTGGACACTGTGCTAACAAATCTCCAAACGACCTTCAATGCCATACAACACTCCTTCCAAGGCCTCCAACTGCTTTCAAATGCAAGTAAAACTAAGTGCATGCTCTTCAACCGATTGGTGCCCTCACCCTCCCGCCCCGACTAGCATCACCACTCTGGACGGACCTGACTTAGAATATGTGGACAACTACAAATACCTAGGTGTCTGGTTAGACTGTAAACTGGTTAGACTGTAGACTGTAAACAGGCAGTTAACCCACTGTTCCTAGGCCGTCATTGAAAATAATAATTTGATCTTAACTGACTTGCCTAGTTAAATAAAATAAAGGTAAAAACAAAACTCTCCTTCCAGACTTACATTAAGGATCTCCAATCTAAAATGAAATCCAGATTTGGCTTCCTATTTCGCAACAAAGCCTCCTTCACTCATGCTGCCAAACATAACCTTGTAAAACTGACTATGCTACCGATCCTTGACTTTGGTGATGTCATTTACAAAATAGCCTCCAACACTCAACTCAGCAAATTGGATGTAGTCTATCACAGTGCCATCCGTTTTGTCACCAAAGCCCCATATACTACCCACCACCGCGACCTGTATGCTCTCGTTGGCTGGCCCTCACTACATATTCGTTGCCAAACCCACTGGCTCCAGGTCATCTATAGGTCTATGCTAGGTAAAGCCCCGCCTTACCTCAGCTCACTGGTCACCATAGCAACACCCACCCGTAGCACGCACTCCAGCAGTTATATTTCACAGGTCATCCCCAAAGCCAACACATCCTTTGGCCCCCTTTCCTTACAGTTCTCTACTGCCAATGACTGGAACGAAATGACTGGAACGAATTGCAAAAATCACTGAGGCTGGAGTATTATATCTCCCTCTCTAACTTTAAGCATCAGCTGTCAGAGCAGCTTACCAATCACTGTACCTGTACACAGCCAATCTGTAAATAGCACACCCAACAACCTCATCCCCATATTATTACTTATCCTCTTTTGCACCCCAGTATCTCTACTTGCACATCATCATCTGCACATCTATCACTCTAGTGTTAATGCTGTATTGTAATTATTTCACCTCCATGGCCTATTTATTGCCTTACTGCCTATTTATTGCCTCACACACACTGTACATAGATTTTTCTATTGTGTTATTGACTGTTCTTCTGATTATTTGTAACTCTGTGTTGTTGTTTTTGTCGCACTGCTTTGCTTTATCTCGGCAAGGTCACAGTTGTAAATGAGAACTTATTCTCAACTGGCCTACCTGGTTAAATAAACTATTCAGACCCCTTGGATTTCTTCACATTTTATTGTTTTACATAGTGGGATTAAAATAGATTTATTTATTTATTATTGTTATTTTTTTAACAAAAATGTACACAAAATACTCTGTAATGTCAAAGTGGAAGAACAATTCTAATATTTTATAAAGATGAATAGAAATTGAATAACTATAATATAGTGGTTGCATTAGTATTCAGCTCCCTGAGTTAATACATGTTAGAAACACCTTTGGCATCGATTACAGCTGTCTTTAAGACCGTTGCACACCTGGATTGTGCAATATTTGCCCATTATTCTTTTCAAAATTTTTCAAGCTGTGGCAAGATGTTGGGGATCATGGCTAACACGCAATTTTGAAGTCCTTGTAGATTTGTCCTTGTGTTGTAGGTTATTGGCCTGCTGAATGGTGCATTCCTCTCCCAGTCTCTGGTGTAAAGCAGACTGAAGCAGGTTTTCCTCTAGGGTTGTGCCTGTGCATCGCTCCATCCTGTAACCCCCCTGAGCAGTTTCATTCCTGTCTTGAAGCTCAGTTTAGAAAGACGACGGTATCTCTGATGTGTCTGGGTGGTTTAAAAGCATAATTGTTAACCATGCTTAAAGAGATATTCAATGTCTGATTTGTTATTGTCACCCATCCACCAATCACTGCCCTTCTTTATGAGGCTTTCGAAAAGCGCCCTGATCTTTGTAGTTGAATCTGGGCTGAAAATTCAGTATTGACTGAGAATAGTATGTATGGGGGAAAGAGAAAGGGTTAGTCATTTTAAAAAATCAGGTCAGCCCCTATTGTTTCACACAGTGATTTATGTGATTTGTTAAGCCACATTTGACTCCTGAACTAATTTAGGCTTGCGTAAACAAAGGGGTTGAAAACTTAAGCAACGACTATACAGTATTTTTGTTATACATTTTTATATACAGTATACAGTGCATTCTGTAAGTATTCAGACCCCTTGACTTATTCCACATTTTGTTACATTACAACCTTATTCTAAAATGGAATAAATACATTTCTATCCTCATCAATCTACACACAATACCTCATCATGACAAAGCGAAAACAAGATTTTGGAATAAAAATCAGAAATGCCTTATTTGCATAAATATGAAAACCCTTTGCTATGAAGACTCGAAATTGAGCTCAGGTGCATCCTGTTTCCATTGATCATCCTTGAGATGTTTCTACAACTTGATTGGAGTCCACCTGTGGTATATTCAATTACTTTGTTCATGTTTTGGAAAGACACACACCTGTCTTTATAAGGTCAAACAGTTGACAGTGCACGTCAGAGCAAAAAACAAGCCATGAGGTCAAAGGAATTGTCCGTAGAGCTCCAAAACATGATGTGATGTGTCGGAAGGGTACCAAAACAATTCTGCAGCATTGAAGGTCTCCAAGAACACAATGGCCTCCATCATTCTTAAACGGAATACGTTTGGAACTACCAAAACTCTTCGTAGAGCTGGCTGCCCGGTCAAACTGAGCAATTGGGGGAGTAGGGCCTTGGTCAGGAAAGTGAAGAAGAACACAATGGTCACTCTGACAGAACTCCAGAGTTCCTCTGTGGAGATGGGAGAACCTTCCAAAAGGACAACCGTCTCTGCAGTAGAGAGACGGAGCAAAGCACAAAGAGATCCTTGATGAAAACATGCTCCAGAGCTCAGACTGGGGCGAAGGTTCACCTTCCAACAGGACAACGACCCTAAGCACACAGTCAAGACAACGCAGGAGTGGCTTCGGGACAAGTCTCTGAATGTCCTTGAGTTGCCTAGCCAGAGCCCAGACTTGAACCCAATCTAACATCTCTGGAGAGACCTGAAAATAGCTGTGCAGCAACGCTCCCCATCCAACCTGACAGAGCTTGAGAGGATTTGCAGGGAAGAATCGGAGAAACTCCCCAAATACAGGTGTGTCAAACTTGTAGCAAGAAGACTCGAGGCTATAATTGCTGCCAAAGGTGCTTCAACAAAGTACTGAGTAAAGGGTCTGAATACTTGTAAATGTGATATTTCCGTTTTTTATTTGCTTTGTCATTATGGGGTATTGTATGTAGATTCATGAAGGGAAAAAACAATTCCATCCAATTTATAATAAGGCTGTAACGTAACCAAATGTGGAAAAAGTCAAGAGGTCAGAATACTTACTGAATGGACTGTATACAGTATACAGTGCAGTGATTTTCTCAATTTTTGCATATTTTTGACACTGAATGTTATCAGAACTTCAACCAAAACCTAATATTAGATAAAGGGAACATGATTTTACAGATAACAAAAACAACAGATACTTATTTCATTTAAAAAGTTATGCAACACCCAATTCCCCTGTTTGAAAAAGTAATTTCCCCCTTACACTCAATAACTGGTTGTGCCACCTTTAGCTGCAATGACTGCAACCAAATGCTTCCTGTAGTTGTTGATCAGTCTCTCATGTCGCTGTGGAGGAGTTTTGACCCAGTCTTACATGCAGAACTGCTTTAACTCAGCAACATTTGTGGGTTTCCAAGCCTGAACCGCTCATTTCAAGTCCTGCCACAACATCTCAATTGGGATTAACTTGAATGAAAATGAAAATAAGTCAATTAAACAAGTATGTACTTGTTGAAATGTTTGTTCATTCAGGTTGCCTTTATGTAATATTCAGTTTTGGTTGAAGATCTGATCACATTTAGTACCACCTTCACCAATGAAATCGATTTTAATCCCACTTTGTAACACAAGAAAACGTTAAAGAAATCTAAGGGGTCTGAATACTTTTGCAAGGCACTGTACACACACACACACACACACAGCACTGTACACACACACACACACACACACACACACACACACACACACACACACACACACACACACACACACACACACACACACACACACACACACACACACACACAGAGAGAGCAGTGGTTGGGCTCCCACTGGTAGGAATTCCCTCCTGCTAGCCCTGGGGTGTGTTTAAATACCAAACTGATCCACAGTTCCTATTACCAGACTTCCGACTGTCAGAACGCAGACACTCACAGTTCACAGTCGGGACCCCCGAGACACCATCTCCCCCTGTCGACTCACTCTCTCTTAGTTTCTCTTTCAGATTCTTTCAGTCTCTCGCCCTCTTTCCTTCGCTGTCAGTCTCTCTCTTAGATTCTCTCTCCCTCTTTCACTCACCGTCAGTCTCTCACTTAGATTCTCTCTCCCTCCCTCCCTGTTGGTGAGGGGCTTTGTGGTGGAATGTGTGGGCATTGCTTCCTTTTATGTGGATGTACAATTTAAAAGCATTTTTAGGATGTTGATAACTAGTGGGATTAGTCATAATTCTGCTCTGCATGCAACGTTTGGGGTTTTGTGTTGCACACAAAGTGTAGTTTTTACAGAATTCTGCATGCAGAGTCTCAATTGGGTGTTTGTCACATTTTGTGAATTATTGGTTGGTGAATGGACTCCAAACCCCACAACCATAGAGGGCAATGGATTCTATAACTGATTGAAGTATTTTTAACCGTATCCTAATTGGAATGTCGAGTTCTATGTTCATTTTAATGGCGTAGAAGGCCCTTCTTGCCTTGTCTCTTAGATCATTCACAGCCTTGTGGAAGTTACCTGTGGTGTTGATGTTTAGGCCGATGTAAGTGTAGCTCTTTGTGTGCTCTAAGGCAACGGTGTCTATTCCCAGGCAATTAATCGCTACAGTACCAGTGTCTCTCGTCTCCAACCATCGCGAAAATGTGTGTGTGGGTGACCCTAGAGGGTGAGTCAGAGAGTCCCAGGTGAATTGGTGGAATGGAGAGGATGGATGAGTTACTTTGTCTAATCTCCTCAATCTCTTATTGATTAGAGCACTGAGCCCAGGGGATAACATCAGTTGAAAGGACAAGCTGCCATGGGAGGCGGAAGGGGAAAAATAAGAAGCAGGTCCAATCAGATCACTGAACCTGAAGTCATCTGTGAGAGTGAGTGCACCCACTTTCTCCTTAACTGTGTGTTTCATGAAATCTACAGCTCAGCTGTGTCTAAAACTAGGGATGTGAACATTTAAACATTAAAATGTTTAAACGAAGTTGGGATCGTTAACGTTAAGAAATATTGTTAACGTTAAAAAAAACAAGGTTGTAGCCTAACTAGATGGTAGGCTATAAAGGCCTGGGGAAAGTTGTGTAATATAAATGAAGCCAGACAGGAAGAGACAATCTTTAGGCTACTTTGATGAACTTGTGAGGCATGCAAGACAAGATATTGCAAGATACAGATTACCAAGACATGCTTTGTGCCTGCCCCCTCTACCTTCTTCCTCACTCTGGCTTGCCTGCTCTTACTCTTTGCTAATGATGCGTGTGTTCAGTCTTCAGTCAAATCAAATCAAATGTTATTTGCCACATACACATGGTTAGCAGATGTTAATACGAGTGTAGCGAAATGCTTGTGCTTCTAGTTCCGACAATGCAGTGATAACCAACAAGTAATCTAACTAACAATTCCAAAACTACTGTCTTATACACAGTGTAAGGGGATAAGGAATATGTACATAAGGATATATGAATGAGTGATGGTACAGAGCAGCATACAGTAGATGGTATCGAGTACAGTATATACATATGAGATGAGTATGTAGACAAAGTAAACACAGTGGCATAGTTAAAGTGGCTAGTGATACATGTATTACATAAGGATGCAGTCGATGATGTAGAGTACAGTATATACGTATGCATATGAGATGAATAATGTAGGGTAAGTAACATTATATAAGGTAGCATTGTTTAAAGTGGCTAGTGATATATTTACATCATTTCCCATCAATTCCCATCTGTCTTCAGTCTGCTGCGTGTCGAATGTCCTAGCCTATTCTTTGACGATAGGCCCAGCTTTACTGAAGTTGCGAGACATTGCAAGCTGAGAAATGGCAAGTTTCAGCATTCCATTGCGAAATACACCTTTCGATTACCGATAGATAGGGCTAGTGCACAGTTCTGACTCGGTCGGCCTGGTGGCAGCCCTGCCTATACGGTGCCCCTCCCCTCTCTCTCCGGTCCTCGCTGGCTCGCTATGAAAGATGCAAGTGTTTGTGTTCACGGAAGTAAGGAAACGAGTCAGTCTCCTCCGTTCCAAAAACACTGAATCTTAGGAGTCAATTCCTAGCGGAATCGATTCTTGACACTCAGAAATGGGAATCGCCACCTGGAGTCGACGTACAAGGAGTCGAGGAATTCACAAGGAATTGTGTACAATTTTCGTATCTTTTTAACGGCAAAATCCCTATCTAAAACCATCGAAAACCATGTCACCAAGCTTTCCTAAAGCAGCTGAGTGTTGTCTCTCGACAATAATTGTCTTCAAGGTCAGTGGACGAAGAGGAAGTTGCCAATAACTAATTGCAGCTGTAATGTAATTGCAGGTGAGTGGCGGGGAGAATATAGACAAAGCAGGCTGAAGACTTCCTACCTTTTTCTTGTTGATGGGGCAGATATAGAAGTTAGAGACCACGATAGTTGTCCCAGGCATCAGGTTTAGCTTGCTGTAGGTGGTGCCATAGTCACTAGACCTGAGGAGAAACAGAGAGAGAAAGAGAGAGGTCAACATCGTGTGTCTGATTGAATTACAGGTTGTACAAAATCTTTGCATCAACATAAACGGAGTTCAAATAGAATCTTAACCCTTTCTCACACAGAAGAGGCAGTAATTATTTTTGTAAACTGCAGCACTCTTGAGCCATTTTCTTTTTATTACCATTCTCCACTGACGAATAACCGTGGGCTAGGGGCGAACCAGCGAAACACACTGGCAAATCACCAAAATCTCAAACTCTGGCAGTTTCATGAGCAGGTGATGGTTAGGTGACAGCTATGGAGCAAGGACCCTGAGATTCTGAGATTGATGGTCAGCTCCTTGAGGATATTTCTCCAGCCTAGCCAAATCAAACACCTAGCGATGGCGCCGCTAGTGCCGGGAAAGTAATTGTTTGTAACATTTTTGCTCGCCAAGGGTGAAAAAGGTATGGCAGTCTGTGGGAAATTGACAGGCGTATTTTATTCTGAGTCAATTGCATTCATTTTGCGAGACTGCATATTCCACATGTTTGGTGTGAATCAAACCAAAGTATAAAGGAGACTCAGATATAACTGTAAACACAGGCCAACCAACAGGTATAGCAGACACAGAGGAACTCTATATTAAAATATATTCAATTGGCATGATTTCTAATCCAGTGTTGCACTATTGCCAGTAAGGATACCCCCGAAGGATACCCCTGAAGTGGTACGCTTTTCTAAAGAGATAGTCAGTCCAACCTCCTGAACCAGATTGGAATGGAAGTGCTGCTGTGCTGAATGAGAGAGGTGAGTTGAGAGAGAGCATAGACCATTCAGTGTTGAAGAGAGGAAAGGAAAGAGGGGATGGGAGAGGGGGCTGGCAGGGGAGGCCTTGATGAAGGGGAGTGATCAGAGATCAAGTCCACCCGGCCCCACTCTGAACCAGACAAGTGGATTTACTTTACAGCGTTACCATCTTACACTCAGCAGGGCAGCAACCACAATGGTGGGCACACACACAGACACATGGGTATTAGAAGAGGAAATACAGTCGCACATGCAGGTTAGAGTTTTTTGCTCTTGTTCTGGGGGTAGGTCTGCAACAGCCACAAAGTCATAGAATCTGATTTTAAACTTAACCCTAACCCTAAACTTAAACACACTGCTAAACCTAATGGCTAACCCTAACCTTAAACTAAGACCAAAAAAAAATCACATTTTGATTTTCATTCACTTTTACATTATAGCCAATTTTGATTTTGCATCCGTCCTATCTAAGGGGTAAATCGCTCAGTTCTTGTCCTCCAGGACAATAACTTATGACAATAAACGTCAACCTACCAGAACACAGCGGGCAGACAGATATGCACCCACAGACAGATACAGAAATGTACACACAAACATGTGTATGGCCACGTGTGGCCACACTACACACACACACACACACACACACAGAGCGCCCACACACACGCACACCAAGTCGTCACAATCCCCGATCCATTCGGCAAAGCTCTGGATGAGTGCTCTGAGGAGTCAATTCCCAGCGGAATCGATTCTTGACATTCAGAAATGGGAATCGCACCCTGGAGTCGACGTACAAGGAGTCGAGGAATTCACAAGGAATTGTGGCCTAGTAGGGGTTGAGCTATTTCTTCAGGTCCCCGCGATCAGCAAGTAGTGTTTTCATCTTCCCCAGTGCACTGTGGGGGTCGTTTAACCTGGGTAACTCAGAGACGACAGACAGATCCCGCTGATGGCTGGGTGTGTTTCGGAGCCAGAGCTTTCTGCTTAACTCGAAGCTGTGTACTGACTTTGCTGCTGTTACCGAGGCCTACTTGGAGAGGGATGGGAGATGAAGTCCATAGGCTGTCAGTCAGTACCTTTTAAAAACCTAAGCACACGTGAATTTTGATAGCTTTCTTGAAATGGTTAGTTCAGAGACACTCCGATCAAGAGCAACGTACAGTCGTGAGTGCATACCTTTGTCATTTTCCCTCGTGGGAATCAAACCCACAAAACCTAGCATTGCAAGCACCATGCACTACCAACTGAGCCACATGGGACCCTCAAAGCTTCTCAAATGAATGTCTCGCTTGCACTCTCAACAGTTTCCTGTGTGTATAAAGAATGGTCCACCACACAAAGGAGATCCAGCCAAAATAAGAATGTGTTCTTAACTGACTTGCCTAGTTAAATAAAGGTATATAAAAAAAATTAAAAATCTGGGGTACACGGAAAAGGTGTGAATTAAAACCGAGGATTTACCTCTGCCTGAGGTCATTTTCATGAAGAAGGATGAAAAGGTGAGGCCGTTCTATACCAATTGGTATCAAAAGAATTGCTGGCCCTGCCTGCTTTTTGTAAAGTCTGAGCCTTGGGTCGAAAGTGGGGTACAGTGACCTGAAGAACATTGATCGTTCAGCTAAACGGCAAAACAAAACAGGGCTCATATTGTAATGAAACGGGCAGGGAGCAGGCCTCGAACACTCAACCTTCTAGCCTGAAGTCCAGCGCGCTATCGACTGTGCCCCAAAAGCATGCTCAAGCGGCAGAGTCGATATCCGCGGGGTAATTGCGTGTTACGATCCTTTACTTGCTGAACATGTCGAACTTTCGGCTGTCTTTTCTGGGATACCGAAAGTTATTCTGAATTGATTTGATAACTTCCATCGCATCATCTGTAAAAATGTTGTTTAAAAGAGAGAGGTTGACACAGGGCATTTTTTTTGCGTGCGCTCAAGTAGACTTTCCACTTTCCACCTGTATTTATTTAGCAATGATGATAACACATAATCACTCTGGACAGACACAAGCAAAAACTCATGACATAAATGTTGCAGCAGCCTAGGCGACACCTAAACATTAGAAATCTGACATGCTGTATGGGATGAAAACAATAATATTTTTCAGTCTGATCAACTGTAGGCCACTAATAAGAGCAGCTGTATACAGCCTATGCACCCTGTCCATCTGGTCAGGGTAAACTAATTGGCAATGTTACGTGCGGTGCGTCAGTGAAGTGGATGATCAGGGCTTTATTCAGTCACGTTTCTTGGGCTACTTTGATGTGTCAAGTGGACGGGATGTGCAGTCTGTTTAAAACTTTATGCATTTTGAGATGTCTGTGTTTTTCATAGAGAAACTCTTTGTCCAAACCTACTATGTAATGGAATGTATCTGCTATTTGTATTTACAGCTAAATCCCCTCCGGTTCCCTGATTTAAGAGGTGATGACCACTCCACTCCACTACTATTGTCAACTCTCTCCTGACATGAACTGAAGCAGTGTCTCATGTGCTCGCTCATCCACTGGCATATTGAATGTTTCCTCTCCAAGCACTGTGAGTACCCTTATCAATGTTCTCTCATTACTGTATGTAGCGTCAATCACACACACAAACACAATCACATTATTACACATCAGTGATTTTACTCCTTGCTTGGACTAACTAATTCTTAGCTCTTTTGTCTAACTGTGTAGTGTGTTGTGTTATTGTTTGTCGTCTTCCCAGTCAACTCCTGTCCTGCACTGAAGTCAAGCCTCTGAACGCATGCCTCTACACCCTCATTCAATTACCGCTGTGATTCCTTCCCAAAACAGTGTAAGTAATCCTCTCCTTCCCGTTCCCCGAAACATTGTGCTATAAATGCCTTTATTAAATGCTTTAGGTTAAAATTGTTTTGCCTTTGCCTCGTCTCCGCGGGTTCCACGCCAATACCGTGGATATCCCATCCTCCTCCATTTGTCAAGTCACCAACCTCCACTGGTTTCATGATATATGTGTATTTTAGTCCATCTTGTGTTTCCGTTTTAACTCTGCATCGTTGGGAAGGGCTCGTAGGCAAGCATTTCACGGTAAAGTCTACACCAGTTGGATTTTGCTAAGTGCTAGCACCACCAGACCCCCTCTCTTTCCCTAGGTGGTGAGGGGGGTCAGTGGTTCCAGATACTGGGATGGATCTCTCCCCACCACTACACTGGCCCTAATTAAGGCCTGAGAGTTTAATGGAGCAGGGAATTTTAGGATCTATTGATGAGGACAGATTATTGGCATTGGGATGGAATTCATAATTAGGTGGTTGTTTGTATTTGTCCTATTTATCTGCATATGGAAGTGTTTTTTTGTTTTTCATATCCCAACTCCCAATGAGACCAGGGTCTACCTTTATCAGAGGCCCTTGAGCAATTAGGGAATACGTGTCTTGCTCAAGGGCACATAGGCAGATTTGTCACCTTCACCGGCTTGAAGAATCGAACGAACAACCTTTCGGTAACTGGCCCGACACTCTAACCACTAGGCTTCCTGCTGCCTGAAAATGTAATTGCATTTAATCATTTAAAGGAGCCAAAAGCTAACTAGATTTAAAGTAGCGGACAGTAGCGGAAAAACACAACAAATCCTAATTGAGCAATGATTCCTCACCCAGTATAAACAGCCTCATTACCACCGAGTAAGAGAGAACGCTTTTGTTATCATTTGGATTTAAATGCTTGAGAGACAAAAAAAAATGCTCATTAAATCTCCCATGCGATTGAAGTCAAAGGGTCATCAATGAGACATTATGTGACTAATAAGGCTAATTTGGGGGATTGTGTTTGGAGCCCGGTGTCCGGGTGGCTAACGTGTAAAAGAGTAATGACGTGAAGTTAATAGGAGAGTTAATTTAGTACTTGCCATTCGGCTACCCAGATTAATAGACTGGATGGATGAGATGAGCTATAGTAGATGAGTGAGAAATAATTACTTTGAAACAGTGCACTGGGGAGAGGGAATGTGAGATGGAGGAGGAGGAAGGGGAACAGGGAAAGAGGGTAATGGGAAGACGGAAAGGAGTGTTACCGAACATCTTTGGTACGAAAAATACATTTTTCTTCTCACTCCTGCCAAAGCCACTTTCTAAAATGGAGAAACAGTGAGTGATGCTTCTCTCTGAAGCATTTTATGTCATATTATTCCTTGCAGCGTGCCATATTGAATAGATGAAATCCAAGGGTATACTACAAAAAAAATGAAATACAATACAACATAACCTGCAACGGACTATTCAGTGTTCAAGATGAGTTGAGAATGGCTGATCCTGCTCCAGTCATTACCACATTTACATTACATTTAAGTCATTTAGCAGACGCTCTTATCCAGAGCGACTTACAAATTGGACCCGGTTCTGTTCTCCCCAAGTAAGGTGCCACCAACCTCCTGTGGTCAAAAGACCAATGAATGGAAAAAGATCCGAATTGGGCTGCCTGTGTAAACGCAGCCTAACTGCCATTCAGCATCTATCTGCACTGCACAGAGTTTCGATAGCGGAGAAATGCTCTGAGGTTTATACAGACATATGCATGTTGACATCAACTGATGAAAGTCACTGATGATGCCCCAGGGTACAATGTCATTTCCATTCCAAACAGTCATTTGTTGTATCCGAGAATGATGCACGGAGAGTCATAAAGAAAACAATGAAAGAAGAGATACAAACAGAGGAAGAAAAAAATACAACTTTAAATCAGAATATATTGTGAGACAGGGAAAATACAGAACGATTGTAGGTGTGTGTGTGTGAGTGTGTGGGGGTGCATGCTTGTGTGTGTGTCTCAGAGAGAGAGATCGAGAGAGGGAGAGATGTGTGCGAGAGAGTCAGAGACAAGACACTCCGGGTAGAAATTGTGTTTTTTTGTCGATGCGCTTGAGGAAACAGAGCGCGAGCGAAAACACTTTAGGATGGTGTTAGGCGCTGATTCAGATTTAATGTCCTAATATGTCAAGGTCGCTCCCAGCGGCTCCCTTCCCCAGGAAGACAAATGGAGAGCATCGGGGCAGACGCGGTGAGCAGACACCCGAGCTAAGAGAGGTGTAGGCAGAGAAGCAGTGGAGGAGGAGGGGAATCGTTCAGCAAGGCCAGAGAATGCATTAGAAGAGCACTGCTTAAGACACAATGGTTAGAATGGTCGGAGTCAGAAAAGGCAACTTCAGAATGAAGAGGAATACAGTTGTCAGTGTACCAGAAAACCTTTTCTGTGTAATCGACTACATTGAAATGTACCCAAAACGGCCCATATTATAATATCATACCCATAGCTACAGTAATATAAGAACAAGTATTTTTTTTATCAAGTACGGTGTGTCATACCCCTGGTGTCATACACACGGCTAGAATGTAGAATGTAGCCAATCCAGAATCCAAACTAGCCGGTTTATAATGATCTATATGGCTTTGATGCATTACTGTACTCGGGATCAAGAGAACCATGCTGATTGAGACATGTCAGAGATTAAATGCAGAGCTAAAGATCTAGCGCTGACAGAAGACTGATTTGAAGTCAGGTTTCACACATCTCGCACTTTGTGCACGTGCACTCTCTGTCTGTAATATCTAATGCCCTTGGATGTCTAGGGGATGTCTGGAATGTGTGAGTAGAGGAGCCCAGCTCACGCTCTGACTGAGGTTCAAATGAACCCTAATGGCAGAACAGAGATTAGATTTACACATGAAAGAGGCAGGGGGATAGCTAGTCTCTCTCTCGAAAAGAAATTCTATCTCAAGACTTTGATTATGGCTTGAGAGATCAGGGTATAGCCTAGATTTGGAGAAGGTGGAATTTGAGATGAAGGCATGACTCTCGCTCAGTATTGCAAACACACAGAGGCGGAGACAGACGCTGTCAGTCTGAACCAGATCCAGGCCACCAGACGGCCTCGTTGGACCGGCCATGCCGTTCGGTGATTGGACCACACAGAGATCTCCCAGGGGACCCCCGTCTGGCTCATCGGGCCTGGGCGGGGGCCAACATCACAGACTGAGAAGAGGATTGAGTCATATCTGGCGGTGGAAAATCTGTCAGGCCATTCTCTCATCCAAACTCGTTTTTTTTTTCTTTTCTGTCATCCAAACTCTAAACCCACAACAAATCTGTCATCCTAGCCCATCCCACAACAACACAGAACCGTCAAATCTGCAGCAGACTGAAAAACCTCTCAACTGAAACTTGGGTAAAAAAAGGTGAGAAATGCTTCCTCTTTTAAGACATTATTAGTGACTAATTAGTGTATTTTCAGAAAAAAAATGTGCGTAATTTGTGCAAGACATGTTTGCTATTGTGTACGATATAATAATAATAATAATATAATAATATATGCCATTTAGCAGACGCTTTTATCCAAGGGATCTTAATGACCTCTATCACTCCCCTTTCATCTTTTAGCGACGAAGACAGAGGAGCTTTACATATATAGATGGATCGTATAATTGTATTGCTGCTGATTTGCAGATTCGTCAGAACAACACGCCGGACATACTATCCGGCAGATCACCCCCATCCAAAACTATAGCCGTATATATCTTGACTCTGCAGAGGAGATGATGATTGGGCTAATTTGGGATATAAGCACTATTCTTTATGACACTGTCCTCATGCAGTCTATCAGCCAAAAAAGACAGACTCCACACCCTATGAGTGTGTTTATTATGACATCCTTTACTTTTTTTTATAAATATACTATTTAGTCAAATGTTAACTCCCTTGAGGTTAAAACCTATTTTGCCACCCATTTTGATATTCACCCTGATCTGTTTTTCACCTGTCCTTGTCTCCACCCCCTCCAGGTGTCGCCCATCTTCCCCACTTATCCCCAGGTCTTGTTTGTTTAGCCTGCCTGCCTGCCGTCCTGTACCTTGGCCCAACTACACTGGATTATCGACCCCTGCCTGCCTTGACCTGTCATTTGCCTGCCCCTGATGTTACAATAAAAATGGTTCCTTCTACACAGTCTGCACTTGGGTCATACCTGAAACCTGATACACAAGGTCCCCCATGATTAGACTGTTCTGTCCAGTCAAAGTATTTGCCACTGTATGACAATGTGGCATTGATTTGATGCCTCTCTGTCTTCCTAGCTCTCCCTTCCTCTCTTATCCTTCATTCCCTGAATGATGATAGAGAGGCGGTCGGATTTGGAGTTGGGCCATCTCGCTCGGCACAGCTTCATCAAACTATGACTCCAGACTCCCTGAGGAGTTGTTGGCCCCTGTGGGACCAGAGCCAGGGGGAGGGGACAACAGTGATGCACAGTGCAGTAGAAAGGCCAGGGAGGAGATGTACTGTACTGTACTGTACTGTCGGGGCCAGGAGTGGGGTTTCACATTAGATAGTGTCAGAACAGAAGAGCCAGAAGACAAGAGTAGAACAAAGTAGAGTTTGGGATGATGTCATTGTGAGAATACAGTAGCATTACTGGAAGCTAGAAAGACATATACCCCCACATATATGCAAATGGGTACACATGAGAGGATATAAGAGGAGTTCCATTTACCCCTCTTTAGAAATGACACAATATAATCTAAATATAACAACTGTGACCCAAATATTTTAACATTCAGAAATAATTAAACAATATATGACGAGCGTAGATATCCTATGCTTAGTCATTGTCACTCACGCAGCAAGTATGCCACCAAAACAGCATGCCATCTGAACCATCCGGGCAGCTTGCCAACAGAGAGAGTCAGGCCATGTAAGTGCACTCAGGAGTGGTGGAAGGGCACTCAGAAGTGTGCTACAGAGCCACTAGAACACAGTAATGGGTGGATGAGGGCCACTGTCAAAACACACACTGCTTATGAGAGTTCCCTCAGGCCCTTGAAACGTTGCCTCTGTCCCTTTTTCTGGACATGCAGTATTCATGTGACTCCACATATTGCCAAGAGGCTAACGTTACTCACTTGGAACTACCAGCGAAGAATAGAAATGATGTCACCCATGTGACTCTCCCATCATTCTGGACAAAGGCAGGGATGAGCAAAGTGTTGGACAAATTAGTTATATCCAACATCTGAAATCGGCTCCAGAGGAGAGGCACCTTTTCAGGGGTCTCTCAGAGCAACAAGACAGGAGACATACAGTAGCCGGGTAGCATGAATCATTGTCAGTTCGGACAACCATGTTTTGGAAGTTTCTGACACGGCCCCACAGTGACCCCTGAATGAGAGGCTGATACACAGGCCCATATGGATGCCCTCAGGGGCCCACAGGGCTCTAACCAGACACTATCTGACAAGTCCTTCTGTTGTCTGTCTGATATGGGATCCGAACTGTCATATGGGCCCTGGTGAGTATGTGGCTACAGTGTGAACTCCAACATTGCCTCCTGCCGTGAACTTTTAACTATTGCTCTTAAGTTTGGCCAGAAGCTAAACTTGCTGAACTGTTTAGCCAAATCATTGGCTAAACAGTGCAAGTCTAGCATTAGAGTATATTCTTTATGTTCTGAAACAAGTTCCATTTGAAATGCAGAAAAACATCAATACATTATGTTGATGGCATCGAGGTAATCAGTTATGACCTATATGGGGCGGCAGGTATCCTAGTGCTTAGAGCGTTCAGTCAGTAACTAAAAGGTTGCTGGATCAAATCCCTGAGCTGACAAAGTAAAAATCTGTTGTTCTATCCCTTATAACATCCCTTTAAAAAAAATATTCTCCTAAAATGACATGACCCAAATCTAACTGCCTGTAACTCAGGCCCTAAAGCAAGGATATTTTTTATTTAACCAGGCAAGTCAGTTAAGAACAAATTCTTATTTTCAATGACAGCCTAGGAACAGTGGGTTAAGTGCCTGTTCAGGGGCAGAACGACAGATTTATACCTTGTCAGCTCAGGGGTTTGAACTTGCAACCTTGCAGTTACTAGTCCAACACTCTAACCACTAGGCTACCCTGCCACCCCGATATATGTATATCCTTGGTACCATTTGAAAGGAAACACTTTGACGTTTGTGGAAATGTGAATTGAATGTAGGATAATATGACACAATTAGTTCTGGTAGAAGAAAATACAAAGAAAACAAACAAAAAAAAACAACAGCTTTTTTTCTACCACCATATCTGTAATGCAACAGAAAGGTCCCAGTTCTAGCCATCACTCTGGTTGTAATTCCAGTGGTGTCCACAAGATGGCAGCAGTGCATGTGCAAAGTGTATGTTCAGACGGATAACTTGAAGTATGAGCGAACTACATGACATTTAGTGTGAAGTCACCCACGTACATTTGGGCAAATCGTGAAGGAGACATTTGCATTCATATTACATATTTCTGCAAGAATTTCGTCAAATCTGTATACTTGGACTTTGATTTAGCTTTTCCAGTATTAGTAGCCATATTATAAGTTCAACATTTGCAAAACAGCCAGTTTTCATATTCTTATCATTTTTGTTCAAAAGGAAAAGGCATGCTGTCGCACAAGTTTGGCAACTACATTTTGCGACAGATACAGGGTTTTCGGATACTCCCGTAAATCCCAGCTCATTGGCTATCTAGCTAGCTTTGTTTGACCCGATTGGTGCTTATTTGACAAAGTTAGAGTCGATCAAGTGAAGACCACTCTCGCTATTGGCGTGCCATGAAGGTGTCGCTCTCTGACCAGATTTGGTGTCCTATAGGATATACTACACCCCTAATGATATAGTGAAGTTTTGTTACCTTCTTGGATCTCGGAGGAATACATACGAACGTGATTTGACTGGTTGAAACAACGTTTAGGGTTTGATTTTCACAGATTCCTTTCTTTGCAAATTGAACCGGTGGAAATACAAAATCGATTGTGCATGCTATATGGACCTTTTTAGGATATGAAGAAGGATTTTATCTAACAAAACGACACTTCATGTTATCTCTGGGACCCTTTCGATGATAAATCAAAGCAAGTACACATTTCACCTTCAGAGGGGAATTACCAAACCTATCGCGGTGAAAAAAGTGTTTTGTTGTTAGGAGCTCTCCTCAAACAATTGCATGGCATTTTTCCGCAGTAACAGCTACTGTAAATTGGACAGTGCCGTTATATTAACACGACTTTTAGCTTTCAGTAGATATAAGACACTTACTGTACATGTACCAACATTTGTTGTTTGTCTAAAATCTGCGATCGTGACACCATGTGCTGCATGACTTATAACTGTCCCGTTGACGGGACACCTATCCCTAATGAAGGCAGTTAACCCACTATTCCCCAGTAGGCCGTCATTGTAAATAAGAATTTGTTCTTAACTGGTGTCTTCATCAAGTCAGAATAAGCAATGATTGTTATGTAAAACTATAGGATGTAATTTGAGACGGCTTAGATTCCAATTCAATGAAATGGACTGTGAAAGCAGAGTTGAAATGAGAATTTAAAATGATCTTATGATCTTCAGAAACTACAACCATAATGTTCTCCCTTTACCTCTAAATGCCTCCTTTTCAGGTCGAGTCGGCACTGCATGCAAATCTTTAAGAAACTACATTAAAAACTTCTTTGTGATAGGGGGCAGCATTTTCACTTTTGGATAAATAGCGTGCCCAAATTCAACTTCCTGCTACTCATCCCCAGAATATGCATATTATTAGTAGATTTGGATAGAAAACACTGAAGTTTCTAAAACTGTTTGAATCATGTCTGTGAGTATAACAGAACTTATGTAGCAGGCAAAACCCAGAGGACAAACCATTCAGCTATTTTTTTTGGAGGTCACTGTCTATTCAATGAGCATTCATTGGGAAAACAGATTTCTAAGGGACTTGTTTGCAGTTCCTACCGCTTCCACTGGATGTCACCAGTCTTTAGAAATTGGTTGAGGTTATTCCTTTGTGTAATGAAGAAGTACGGCCATCTTGAATGAGTGTCACTTGAAGTGGACTTTTTGAGAGAGGCGCATGACTCAAAAAGTAGCGTCAGTTTGTTGTCTTCCTGTATTGAACAGATCATCCCGTCTTCAATTTAAAATACCTAAAGTTGTATTACAAAAGTAGTTTGAAATGTTTTGGCAAAGTTTACAGGTAACTTTTGAGATATTTTGTTGGAAGCTGGGTTTTTCTGGGTCAAACGCGCCAAATAAATGGACATTTTGGATATATATCAACGGAATTAATCGAACAAAAGGACCATTTGTGATGTTTATGGGACTGGAGTGTGGAGAGTCAACAACAGAAGCTCGTCAAAGGTAAGGCATGATTTATATTTTATTTCTGCGTTTTGTGTCGCGCCTGCAGGGTTGAAATATGCTACTCTCTCTTTGTTTACTGTTGTGCTATCATCAGATAATAGCAGTTTATGCTTTCGCCGAAAAGCCTTTTTGAAATCTGACATGTTGGCTGGATTCACAACGAGTGTAGCTTTAATTTGGTATCTTACATGTGTCCTTTAACGAATGGTTGATTTTTATAGTATTGTATTTGAATTTGGCGCTCTGCATTTTCCCTGGCTATTGGCCAAGTGGGACGCAAGCGTCCCGCCTATCCCAGAGAGATTAAATAAACTACTTTTTTGCTTACGTTTCCATGTACCAAATACAAATCTAATGTTCAATGGGTTTCCATCGCATTTTCAATTCTACCGATAGTTTTGAAACAAAATAGAAAATGTGCTATTTTGCATTACATAGCAAATGTGCCTACTCTGGTCTTGGCGCATCTCCTCTATGCAACATCTCACAGATACAGTGTGGGTAGGCTCTGTGGGTAGGTTACTCTACATGATGAGATTATCATGTATAAGAATGAGATTATTTTTGGGGGTCAAACAGCAGCCAAGCAACGCTCATCATGTCACCAGAATAAAAACATTTATTGGAAAGCACATCATCAAGCTCATACCGTGCACTTCCACCACCCTGTGAAGTTCATCATAACTTATTTCATCTGTAGCCCACTAAACTGAATGTTTTCCGAGTCGTAGTGGGAGGACCACACACCATATCATCGTGTGACTCCCAAGTTTACTTCGATATGATGGTTAATTCTATCAATATTTGCGGATAAAGACATTTCCACCGCCATTTCTCGCATAATCAATTTTACAGACGCAAAAAGATCCAACCATGTCGAACGAACAAAAGATGCGTCGGTATTTCTAAAAGTGTCCGGAAACTTCCTGTTTCCATCACAGCTGTCGTTATTTTGTTAAACATCATGGCTTTACTCACGTAAAAACTGTGGATGGAAACGTGGTTAGTAAGATACTTAATTGTTACCCAGAAATGGTTTCATCTTGAAATATAAAAGAGGACCGTGGAAATGAATTGGAAAAATGAATTAAACCCATTTAAAAAGGGATATGATACATGTGGATATAATTTTCCCACCAATTGCAAATAACCACATTTTGTATTTTCCACATGCACTCAAGAAAATGCACCTAGTTCTCCTAGTGCGCATAATTAAATGAATCAGAATCCAACATTGCATATTCAATTTACTAATAAAAAAGTTTCTTAAAACATCACCAACAAGCTCAATTTGAACACCAGAATGTGGTTGAGTACTCACTCAGCCACCCTCGAACATATGCAGGAGTAGAAAGAGGAACTATTTGCATACATCGCAATTATCGTTGTCAACTTTTAACGTAATCCACATTGCGATGAAAATACACCTCGCGTTTAGGCCCAGCTGGGTACTTTTCCAGTGACTTCAGTGAAACCTTCGCCTCCACCCTTGAAGCTCTTTAAGCTGAAGAGAAGTCGAAGCAAAGTTACTGTGACTCCATGTTAGCTCGTTCTAATCCCTGCCTGTTGGTTAAAGCTCATTAGCTTTAGCATAAATGGATGCTGTCTAGCGGGGGGGCGGTGGAATCGGGGCAGGGTGGCGGTGACGGCACTTCCGCCATGACAAGTATCGCTCGCCCACCTGACAGCCATGGGGGTCTCAGGTCATTTGGAGGCGGAAGGAGAGGTGGTGGGAAAGAGAGAAGGAGGGAGGAATATAGAGAAGGGAGTGTACAGGTGGTTGAAATAGCATCGAGAGGGGAGTGAGTCACAGTCACCCGTGAGTCATTCTACCTGCATCGGCTTTTGATTAGCTTGGGTATCCCCATCCACTCTGTGACACAGAATAGATTGTGCCTCATGCTGAAGAGAAAAAGGCTGTTGAAGTTTACTTATTATCTCAATGATAGCTTTTCAGTATGAACCCTTCTGTGAAGTGCCATCATAACGTATAGGGGAAATTGAAAGAGTGTGAAGCTATCTTGATCTATCGAAGCAGTGACTGTCCATCTACACAGTAATCTATGTGTGTGTGTGTGTGTGTGTGTGTGTGTGTGTGTGTGTGTGTGTGTGTGTGTGTGTGTGTGTGTGTGTGTGTGTGTGTGTGTGTGTGTGTGTGTGTGTGTGTGTGTGTGTGTGTGTGTGTGCGTATGTTTGTCCCTACATGTGTGTGTATGGTATGGCGTTCATGCGAGTATGTGAGCATGTGTATGTGTTTATATCCCTGACGACCACTTCCTCATCCTAATGTGGTTTTAAGATGACTCTACCGCCACCAGCCTCCATCAATTGGATCCAGCTCACTGGAGGAGCTGACAGTGCTGTTAGTAACTCTCGCCATACCCCCTCCCCGAATATTTACATCCTTATGAAGACCGTTGGGAACAGGCGAAGCCAAGCTCCACATGCAGGTTTTTTGTCATGAATCTTGTTCTTTAGGCAGCTCTGCAGAGTGGACACTAGATGTTTTTATACATTTTTACATTAAAGCCAATTTTGACTTTGCAGCTGTTCTATCTAAGGGGAAATCGCCCCCCGAACAATAAACGTCAACCTGTGCACCACACACTCCAGATATCGGTCATGACGGCTCATCCCTGTGTTCCATGCGCCTCAGCAAGCATGTCTGTGTGTGAGAGAGAGAGACAAATAATAGAGTGAGATCATCCTTCAGGCTTTTATGCAGAATGCAGGAATCTGTGTACATGACTAAGTGCCATGGTAGAGAACACTTATGAGAGGGTCCATCTGTCTGGTGAATATCTCCGTGTGTGAGTTTTTACATACAGTTGAAGTCGGACGTTTACATACACTTAGGTTGGAGTCATTAAAACTTGTTTTTCAACCACTCCACAAATGTTTTGTTAACAAACTATAGTTTTGGCAAGTCGGTTAGGACATCTACTTCGTGCATGACACAATACATTTTTCCAACAATTGTTTACAGACAGATTATTCCACTTATAATTCACTGTATCACAATTCCAATGGGTCAGAAGTTAACATACACTAAGAAGACTGTGACTTTAAGCAGCTTGGAAAATTCCAGAAAATGATGTCATGGCTTTAGAAGCTTCTGATAAGCTTATTGGAGGTGTACCTGTGGATGTATTTCAAGGCCTACCTTTAAACTCAGTGCCTCTTTGCTTGACATCATGGGAAAATCAAAAGAAATCAGCCAAGACCTCAGAAAATGAAGTCTGGTTCATCCTTGGGAGAATTTCCAAACGCCTGAAGGTACCACGTTCATCTGTACAAACAATAGTACGCAAGTATAAACACCTTGGGACCACGCAGCCGTCATAACGCTCAGGAAGGAGACACGTTCTGTCTCCTAGAGATGAACGTACTTTGGTACGAAAAGTACAAATCAATCCCAGAACAACAGCAAAGGACCCTGTGAAGATGCTGGAAGAAACAGGTACAAAAGTATCTATATCCACAGTAAAACGAGTCCTATATCGACATAACCTGAAAGGCCTATCAGCAAGGAAGGAAGGACTGCTCCAAAACCGCCATAAAAGAGCCAGACTACGGTTTGCAACTGCACATGGGGACAAAGATCATACTTTTTGGAGAAATGTCCTCTGGTTTGAAGAAACAAAAAATACAATGGCCATAATGACCATCATTATGTTTGGAGGAAAAAGGGGGTGGCTTGCAAGCCGAAGAACATCATCCCAACCGTGAAGCACGGGGGTGGCAGCATCATGTTGTGGGGGTGGTTTGCTGAAGGAGGGACTGGTGCACTTCACAAAATGGATGGCATCATGAGGCAGGTGGATGTGGATATATTAAAGCAACATCTCAATGTGATAATGTTGCGTCTAGGTGGTAGGTGTAGGAGTCAGGCGCAGGAGAGCAAGGAATGTCTGAGAAGAGTGTTTTAATAAGAAAGTCCACCAACACAGGAATGGCACAAACGAAAAAGGTACAACGCCTTCGACAACAGAGAACCCGTACAAACGCACTGAGGAACAAACAAAGTTTGTGAGTGAGTGAAGTCCGTGAAAACAAATAACGGTATAACCTCACCAAGCACATCACATTGAAGGACTAATCCCGCACAAACGTAGGCAGGCAACAGGGTACATATACTGTATACACACAGAAATTAACGCAAATGAAACCAGGTGTGAAAAAGAACCATAGACAAAACAAACAGAAAAGGAAAAAGGGATCGGGGATGGCTAGTAGACCGCCGACGCCGACCGCAGAGCGCGGCAGAACTGAAAAAGCGTGTGCGAGCAAGGAGGCCTACAAACCTGACTCAGTTACACCAGCTCTGTCAGAAGGAATGGGCCAAAATTCACCCAACTTATTTTGGGAAGCTTGTGGAAGGCTACCCGAAACATTTGAACCAAGTTAAGCAATTTAAAGGCAATGCTACCAAATACTAATTGAGTGTATGTAAACTTCTGACCCACTGGGAATGTGATGAAAGAAATAAAAGCTGAAATAAATCATTCTCTCTACTATTACTGTGACATCTCAAATTCTTAAAAGTAAAGTGGTGATCCTAACTGACCTAAAACAGGACATTTTTACGAGGATTAAATGTCAGGAATTGTGATAAAGTGAGTTTAAATTTATTTGGCTAAGGTGCATGTAAACTTCTGAATTCAACTGTATATAAGGGAAAGAATGTGTTTGTTTGTGCTCTTTACCCATTTAGTGTCGTTTTGCTTTCTAATCTTGCAGCAAATTACAGAACATTGTAACTTGTCTTATCGTATTTCCTCTGAATCCCAGCAACCACTCCCAGGCATGTCGGCATAAGAGCGAAATTACAAAGGCAAAAATAACTCATTGCCATCCTTGAAAATCGATAACGATGTGAGGTTTTTCCTCAGGCTTTTAACAACGCTAATCCCCCCCCCCAAAAAAAATGAATGTCTTATCAAAAGACTCTTAAGGAAAGACACAACTATTAATATTACTTGCATTAGTCAGTAAGACTTATATTCACGCACTGCAGGGAGAGTTTAGGAACACTTAAAACTGACTCCATTACTGAAGACCCACAGAGCTTTAAATAAATTAACGGGCTTAAGTCATTCAGTGCATCAGTATCAGTAGTTTAGAGATCAGCAGAGCTGCCAATGAGAACAGGACAGCAAAGTGATTCACAGGAGTCTGGTCTTTGTGAGAAAGTTCTAAAAGTTAAACTATATATACTAATATGTGGACACCGGTTGCAACACTCACTACCGAGTTCCAAAATGGCTCTGGAAGCAAAGTCAGAACAATAACTGTTCATCGGGAGCTTCATGGGATGGTTTTCCATGGCAGAGGAGCCACACAAAAGCCTAAAATCACCATGCGCAATACCAAGTGTCAGCTGGAGTGGTGTAAAGCTTGTAGCCATTAGAGTCAGGAGCGGTGGAAACGCGTTCTCTGGAGTGATGAATCACACTTCACCATCTGGCAGTCCGATGGACAAATCTGGGTTTGGAAGATGCCAGGAGAACGCTACCCGCCCCAATGCATACTGCCAACTGTCAAGTTTGGTGGAGGAGGATTAATGGTCTGGGGCTGTTTTTCATGGTTCGGGCTAGGCCCCTTAGTTCCAGTGAAGGGAAATCTTCATGCTACAGCATACAATGACATTCTACACAATTATGTGCTTCCAGGCCCTTTCCTGTTTCAGCATGACCATACAGAAATTGTTTGTCGAGATTTTTTGTGGAAGAGTCCTGACCTCAACCCCACCGGACACCTTTGGGATGAATTGGAACACCGACTGTGAGCCAGGCCTAATTGCCCAACATCTGTACCCGACTTCAATAATGCTCTTGTGGCTGAATGGAAGCAAGTCCCGGCAGCAATGTTCCAACATCTAGTGCAAAGCCTTCCCAGAAGAGTTTTAGCAGCAAAGGAGGGACCAACTCCCTATTAATGTCCATGATTCTGGAATGAGATGTTCGGCGAGCAGGTGTACACATACCTTTGGTCATGTCGTGTATATCAATGTTCTCTTGAAGTCCTACCCTTTCCAGTCTCCAATGGAGACTATATTATGACTGAAGGTATTTATTCCCTAATAAAGGTGTACAGACCAAACCTTGTTAGAGTTGCATTCAACCCCCTCCTCTCCCCTGTAACTGGTCCCCAGGTTGTTGCTGTAAATCAGAATGTGATCTCAGTCAACTTACCTGGAAAATAAGTGTAACATAAAAAATAAAATTCAAATGTTTTTTTTTTTAAGAAAATGAAAAGCTGCACACTCAACACTCTTAGAGAAAAGGATTCCAAAAGGTTTCTTTGGCTGTCCCCATAGGATAACCCTTTTTGGTCTCAGGTAGAACACTTCTGGGTTCCATGTAGAACCCTCTGTGGAAAGGGTTCTAAATGGAGCCAATAAGGTTTCTACCTGGAATGAATAGGCTTCTTCTATGGGGACAGCCAAATAACCATTTTAGGTTCTAGATAGCACCTTTTTAAGTGTAGTAGCTACAACAATTTATTAACCAATGTTTCGATGGCAAGCTGTCTTCAGTTTCGAGTTACAGATTTCCAACTTTTGGCATTCGTGCAAAGTTGGAGTTCTCCAAACAGAAAGTGAACTTTTTGGAAGACGCAGTTCAGTGTTTCAATTTAAAGCTGAGAAATAGTTTCCAGTCTACTATAGGTCGGTGCTAGTGAGTACTACAGTAGAAGGATGAAAGACTAGGCGCACACCCTCCAAGTCATCTGAGCTAAAGCTTAAACATTTACCTTGGGAGCTGACTTCAGTCCTCAGGTCTACAGGGAACTTTTGCTCACCTAAGCAGTCATATCCATCACATCCCTCACCCCAACCCTTCCAACTGCTCACCACGGCAAGCCTTGAGGGTCAGATGGGCATCCACCCACTCCAACCCTGCTGAATAGAGGCATAACCCCCCCCCCAGAGATATCTCCTGACTGTGATCAAACAACCAATGTAAAGGGTACTACAACGTGAAAGAGCCAAGCCTGCAACATGAAAGGTGTCTTACTGCCTTTGAACCAGCTGATGGGTGCAGTAGTGTATGTATAACGAACTTCTGACTGTGCAAATCTCCACAGATGTACATGTGGATATGGAGAGGAATGACTGAGATTAGATCAAAGATGATTGAGGAATTTCAACATCAGAACCAGCAGATTGGACCGAGTAAGCCACTGTGGGATGTTATGACAATTTGAACATACTCTTACAGACTGTTCACCTCGAGCTAATCCTGATTGTGTGTCTTTATCGCCCTCTTACCTTCTCTATCTTTTCACCCTTTGATCTCATCAATTTGAACGGGACTGACAGATGTCAGAGAGGAGGCCTCCTGGGTAAAAGGCCCATGTTGACGTCTGACAAACCAATCTGTCAGAGAAATCAGCTCTGACAACTGTTTTACTCTTCCTCGTCGCTGGAATTCATCAGATCTTATGTACTTCTACTGGTGTTCACCATGGTGGGTATTATGGTGCATTTGCTGGTGAGATAGGTCGATTTATTTAGCCATTTAGGAGATGTGGGATAATACCATGGAGAATTGTCTCGTGTGAAATGATGCTAATAGAAGGAATGTGCTGTGTAATGTCACATTTACATTCATTTTCATGATCAATGAAATTGCTGTGAGAATGGGTGGGGTGTTGGGGGGTGAGTGGGTTGGTCTCATCTACCACATGAGTGGTTGTCAGAGTGTTGATGACTCATAATAACATAGTGATCCGTATCCCAGGGTGTCGAGCGTGCAGGTGGCGGGAAGCCCAATATGGAAACGCCACGGCGTCCACCGCGGGACGCCCTCAGCTCTCATCAGCATCTGCCACGTCTCCGAGGGGAGCGGGACACACCCCCGCTGGGCGCACACAAAGACACGCCACACACACATACAAACACACACTCACTCACTCATGCTGAGCACACATACCAACTTAATTCACTCAGACATTGAATGTTCCAGTACAAGTACTTAAAATACTGCTGAAATAAGGACAAAATAACTGACAGCTTTGAAAGACACACCTCTTCAAATGAGTGGATGTGCCACATCCGTTTCTAACAGGTGTATAAAATCGAGCACACAGCCATGCAATCTACATAGGCAGACATTGGCAGTAGAATGGCCTTACTGAAGAGCTCAGTGACTTTCAACGTGGCACCGCCATAGGATGTCACCTTTCCAACAAGTCAGTTCGTCAAGTTTCTGCCCTGCTAGAGCGGATTGGTCAACTGTAAGTGCTGTTATTGTGAAGTGGAAACGTCTAGGAGCAACAACGGCTCAGCAGCAAAGTGGCAGGCCACACAAGCTCACAGAACGGCACGCCGAGTTCTGAAGCGGGTAGTGCATAAAAATCGTCTGTCCTCGGTTGCAACACTCACTACCGAATTCCAAACTGCCTCTGGAAGCAACGTCAGCACAATAACTTTTCGTCAAGAGCTTCATGAAATGGTTTTCCATGGCCTAGCAGCCAAGCCTAAGATCACCATGCGCAATGCCAAGCGTCGGCTGGAGTGGTGTAAGGCTCGCCGCCATTGGACTTTGGAGCAGTGGAAACGTGTTCTCTGGAGTGATGAATCACGCTTCACCTTCTGGCAGTCAGGTGGGCAAATCTGAGTTTGGAGGATGCCAGGAGAATTGTCTGGGGCTGTTTTTCATGTTTCGGGCTAGGCCCCTCAGTTCCAGTGAAGGGAAATCTTAACGCTACAGCATACAATGAATTATTGACGATTCTGTGGTTCCAAGTTTGTGGCAACAGTTTGGGGAAGGCCCTTTCCTGTTTCAGCATGACAATGCCCTAGTGCACAAAACAAAGTCCATACAGAAGTGACTTGTCGAGATCAGTGTCGAAGAACTTGTCTGGCCTGCACAGAGCCCTGACATCAAATCTATCGACCACCTTTGGGATGATTGCTCAACATCCGTGCCTGACCTCACTCCTGCTCTTGTGGCTGAATGGAAGCAAGCGGAAATGTTCAAACATCTAGTGGAAAGCCTTCCCAGAAGAGTGGAGGCTGTTAAAGCAGCAACGGGGGGCCAACTCCATATTAATGCCTATGAGTTTGGAATGAGATGTTCGACAAGCAGGTGTCCACATACTTTTGTCATGTAGTGTAAGTGGCAGTGAACACCTATAAAATGCAGTTCGGATGCGGTTAATGACGTTAGACAATTTTGTTGTTTATGACTTTAAATTATTCTCCCTTTTACTTAGTGAGACTACGATACAGTGGGTACTGCATTCTCCTCTCAGTCCAAACTGAGAGTCCCTCTGTGCTGCTGTCCATGGTTCTGAAACAGCATTGCCTCCATTCCGGCTCAACCCACATACCACCATCTTGGCTCCATTCACTGCAGATGCATTCCTTCCCAGGTGTGAGCCAACAACCACTTCATCACCTTGTTACTCATTGTTAAAAAAGAAACGCTTGTGGAAAGCCCATTTAGATTAAAAGGGCCACACCGTGCCGGTCCTTCAATGAATGCTAAAAACATTGGGTGTTAAAAGCATTCAGCCTCATTTGTGTAATTGCATTAAAAGCACACTTTGCCTCCTCGGCTTTCTGAATTATAATGTCAAAATGTGCAGACAGCGGGGCTTTTTGATAGCATAGCGGAAACGTATTAAGATAAAATACTTCTTGGCCGGCAATCAAAAGTGACACAATTTGTTATTAGCCCACGATGCCGTGCATTAGGCCTAGTGGTCATAAAAGCCAGATGGCCACATGAAGATGGAGATTATGCCTAAACATGATGCCCTGATCATCATCAGTCAAACATCCTGGTCAAAGCCCTCTAGGAACATGCAGTAACTTAACCTGTTGCAGAGGTAATTGCACACAAAACACCCATGCAGAGACTCAGGCAGACACCAACTCAGTTGGTAAGAGTGTCCAGCCAGTGATTAGAAATTTGGGGGTTCGAAGGGACTTAATGCTTCTCTGCTTGGCACTCAGCATTAAATGAATTGTCCAGTGAAAATATCACTCTTAAATGTTCATATTCTGTTAACTCATACCCAAATTATGTTGATGACTCATCCTATATTTGTGGCCAAAGCATAAATTGGAGGGGGAAAAAAACACTTCAAAACCCTATCTCAAACTTGTATCTCAAACAGACCGTTTCAAAAAATGCTTGCTATTTCCTCTAACAGGATGATGGCATCCTCCTGAGCAGGATGAGCTGGCCAATCAGTCTACTCATATTCATGTTTTATATTACCGCTATACGCCCACACCATTCTGTTGTTGGGGTATACCCACCATTACAACACATTAAAGCTGCATTTTAACATACAGAACTTAATCAAAGGAAAAACTATTTCACTCATATTGCAATTAATTATAGGCTATATTTCATAGAAATCTGGAAACACTGGACAGTTACTTTAAGGAGATGGATTGGTGCTACTGCCCTGCGACCGACTAGTGTCCTTTCCAGGGGGGTGTACTTGTACATTGAGCTACAGAAACAGGAGATAGGCTCGTACTGGCTCGGACAAAGATTAATTGTCCAAGGCTTACTTTTCATACAGACACAGACACCGACACAAACACAAATACATATACACAGACGTACTATTGGATAATATGAGGCACAGAGGGAGGTGCCATTTGGAATGCAGCCTTAGAGACTAAAGACACGCCACTCTGCCGGACACCCAATTAGGATCTCTGTATTCCCCACCCCCCCACCCCCCCACCCCTTCCCCCCTTAACTCTCCTAAATACAAGGTACCCCATACTCAATGGTAACACTGTTACCACAGAACACACACACACCTCTGCTCCTTGCACAACAGTCTGTAAATAAACCAGTTAAGAATGCAATGGATGGGGAAACGGCCCGCCGGAATCCACCTGTGTAACTGTGTGCCCTGACAGCGCACACGCGCGTGTGTGTGTGTATACTGTATGTGTGTGTGGAAGCTTTTCACTTCACAGACAAGTACACCTGTTCATTCCCACAGGGGGCTCGCGTCTCACGCACGCACGCACGCACGCACACACACACACACACACACACACACACACACACACACACACGCACACGCACACGCACACGCACACGCACACGCGCACGCACACACGCACGCACACACTGACTGGAAAGGTTATGGTTGGAAAGGCTGTTGTAGTCAGAAGGAAAGATAAACAGCTCTGACATCATGTGACATACTCCCATTGTTCTGTTGTTGTATTGTTGCATCTGTGATCTTTAAATAACCTGAGGTATGGCATCTGTCTCTAGAAAATATGCAGGTATTGCGTGTGTGTGTGTGTGTGTGTGTGTGTGTGTGTGTATGTTTGTGCGTGCGTGTATGTATGTATTTGGACAAGCCTGCTTGTGTCTGTGTGTGTCTGTGTCGTTTTGTCCTGTGTTTGTGCGTGTGCGTGCATGTGTGTGCGTTTGCAACCTGAACGTGAGTGTACATAAACTCCTTGTGTGTGTCCACACTCTTCACCTTTGTGTGCACTACTCCTTAATGATAGGGCTAACATGCAGCCCCTCGCCCCCCAGTGAGTACACAGCCGTTTGGGGCCAGACTGTGTCAGGGTGTGTAAGAGTGTGTGAGGTGTGAGCAACGGTGCTTAGAAATAGAGAAAGGTGTTGAGACACTTGACATTTCCCACTGTCACCAACAGCCAGGAAAGGGGATGAGATGCACTTATAACGCCTCAGCAGCTTTATTTATTTCTCTCTTCTCTCTTCCTTTTTCTCTCTTCCTCTCTCCCTCCCCCTTCCCCCTCTCTCTTTTTCTTGCTTTGTGTCTCTCTCTCTCATATATATATATATATATATATATATATATTTCTTTCCCTCCTGCGTATTTCTTATTAAACTGACCACCATAGCCCAAAGCCCCCCCTTACAAGACTGAATTAGACCGAAGGGCAGATAATCAAATCGGGAAGCTTCTTAAAATTGAAGTGCATTGTTCCTCAGGACGTACGGAGGCACTTTCACATCAATAATTTCATGATTTTGTGTTTTCTTAATAAAAGAGACAAATCAAATGAGGCTTGGTGATGAAGAACACTTCAATCAATGTTGTGGTGTGGAATCAAAATGGCTAACTTGACACAGTAGAAAGTAACTGCCTAACTCATTAAAGAAATGAAGTAGTGGCTACTCAAACATCTCCAATGGTCAGCAGAACTGAAATTGTAAGCGTGGTACAAACTCATATGTCACTAAGATTTCTTATCGCGTGTTGTTTTGAGTACTGTGAACAAATATTTGGTTATTGAGTAAATATAGTTATGATTGATTCTATTATGTTTTACATCTTTACTTCAAATAATAATGTAGTAGTCAGACACGTTGATATTTGAGTAAATATATATATTAATGCCTGTTAAGGTGGGCTAAAATTACAATTTGTCAAATATATAAAATAATATTAAACATTAAGACACAACCACTGAAATGTACTTATCAGAATTACGTAACACTTACACACTTGGGGAAAAAATTATAGTGAAGGTTAATAACTTAAGCAGAAGGCATCCAACATTGTTATGTGTGAGTGTTGAAGTAACTTCAATCATTATAGTTCAGAATCCAGTGTCAAAAAGTTCAGGAATGTTTTTACAACTTATTACTTTAAGTATTGAACACGGAGAGTTGGCCACCTCACGTCACGTTCGTAGGAAACTATGCAGTATTTAGTTTTTTATGTGTTATTTCTTACATTGTTACCCCAGGAAATCTTAGGTTTTATTACATACAGTTGGGAGGAACTATTGGATATAAGAGCAAAATCAACTCACCAACATTACGACCAGGAAAACAACTTTCCCGAAGTGGATACTCTTTTTGGTCCACCACCCAGGACAATGGCTCAGATCCCAGCCAGCGACCCAAAACAACCGTGCCGCAGAAGGGGCAGACGGAGCGGTCTTCTGGTCAGGCTCCGTAGACGGGCACATCGTGCACCGCTCCCGAGCATACTACTCGCCAATGTCCAGTCTCTTGACAACAAGGTAGACAAAATCCGAGCAAGGATTGCCTTCCAGAGAGACATCAGAGACTGTAACGTTCTTTGTTTTACGGAAACATGGTTCACTCAAGATAGCTATCGGAGTCGGTGCAGCCGCCTGGTTTATTCACGCATCTCGCCGACAGAAACAAGCATCTCTCTGGTAAGAATAAGGACGGGGGTGTATGCCTTATGATTAATGAGAGGTGGTGTGATCATAACAACATACAAGAACTCAAGTCCTTTTGTTCACCTGATTAAGAATTCCTCACAATCAAATGCCGACCGCATTATCTACCAAGATAATTCTCTTCGATGACAATCACAGTCGTGTATATTCCCCCTAAAACACGAAGCACCCGTGCTTAGGTCTGTTCAACGCTGGTCCGACAAATCTGATTCCACGCTTCAAGATCGCTTCAATCATGTGGACTGAGATATATCCCGCATAGCATTCGAACAACAAAATGGATGAATACGCTGATTCGGTGAGCGAGTTTATTAGCATGTGCATCGGTGATGTTGTACCCACAGCGTCTATTAAAACATTCCCCAAACAGAAACCATGGATTGATGGCAGCATTCGTGCAAAACTGAAAGCGCGAACCACTGCTTTTAATCAGAGCAAGGTGACCGGAAACATGACCGAATACAAACAGTGTTGCTATTCCCTCCGCAAGGCAATCAAACAAGCTAAGCGCCAGTATAGAGACAAAGTAGAGTCACAAATCAACTGCTGAGACACGAGAGGTATGTGGCAGGGTCTACAGTCAATCACGGACTACAAAAGGAAAACCAGCCCCGTCACGGACCACAATGTCATGCTCCCAGACAAACTAAACTTCTTGGCTCGCTTTGAGGACAATACAGTCCCACTGACACGGCCCGCTACCAAAACCTGCGGGCTCTCCTTCACTGCAGCCAAAGTGAGTAAAACATTTAAACTTGTTAACCCTCGCAAGGCTGCAGGCATCCCCAGCCGCGTCCTCAGAGCATGCGCAGACCAGCTGGCTGGTGTGTTTACGGACGTATTCAATCAATCCTTATCCCAGTCTACTGTTCCCACATGCTTCAAGAGGGCCACCATTGTTCCTGTTCCCAAGAAAGCTAAGGTAACTGAGCTAAACAACTACCGCCCCGTAAGCACTCACTTCCGTCATCATGAAGTGCTTTGAGAGACGAGTTCACCTACACCCTACCTGACACCCTAGACCCACTCCAATTTGCTTACCGCCCCAATAGGTCCACAGACGACACAATAGCAACCATACTGCACACTGCCCTAACCCATCTGGACTAGAGGAATACCTATGTAAGAATGCTGTTCATCGACTACAGCTCAGCATTTAACACCATAGTACCCTCCAAACTCGTCATTAAGCTCGAGACCCTGGGTCTCGACCCCGCCCTGTGCAACTGGGTCCTGGATGTCCTGACGGGCCTCCACCCTGGTGGTGAGGGTGTGTAACAACATCTCCACCCCACTGATCCTCAACACTGGGGCCGCACACGGGTGCGTTCTGAGCCCTCTCCTGTACTCCCTGTTCACCCATGACTGCGTGGCCATGCACGCCTTCAACTCAATCATCAAGTTTGCGGACGACACGACAGTGGTAGGCTTGATTACCAACAACGACAAGATGGCCTACAGGGAGGAGGTGAGGGCCCTCGGAGTGTGGTGTCAGGAAAATAACCTCACACTCAACATCAACAAAACAAAGGAGATGATTGTGGACTTCAGGAAACAGCAGAGGGAGCACCCCCCTATCCACATCGATGGGACAGTATTGGAGAGGGTGGAAAGTTTAAGTTCCTCGGCGTACACATTACGACAAACTGAATTGGTCCACCCACACAGACAGCATCCTGAAGGCGGCGCAGCAGTGCCTCTTCAACCTCAGGAGGCTGAAGAAATTCGGCTTGTCACCAAAATCACTCACAAACTTTTACAGATGCACAATCGAGAGCATCCTGTCGGGCTGCATCACCGCCTGGTATTTCAACTGCTCCGCCCACAACCATAAGGCTCTCCAGAGGGTAGTGAGGTCTGCACAATGCATCACTGGGGGCAAACTACCTGCCCTCCAGGACACCTTCACCACCCAATGTCACAGGAAGGCCATAAAGATCATCAAGGACAACAACCATCCGAGCCACTGCCTGATCACCCTGCTGCCTGTTCACCTTGCTATCATCCAGAAGGCGAGGTCAGTACAGGTGCATCAAAGCGGGGACCGAGAGACTGAAACACAGCTTCTATCTCAAGGCCATCAGACTGTTAAACAGCCATCACTAACATTGAGTGGCTGCTGCCAACATACTGACTCAACTCTAGCCACTTTAATAATGGAAAAATGGACATAATAAATGTATCACTAGCCACTTTAAACAATGCCACTTTATATAATGTTTACATACCCTACATTACTCATCTCATATGTATATACTGTACTCTGTACCATCTACTGCATCTTGCCTATGCCGTTCAGCCATCACTCATTCATACATTTGTATGTACATATTCTTATTCATTCCTTTACACTTGTGTGTGTATAAGGTAGTTGTTGTGAGGTTAGGTTAGATTACTTGTTAGATATTACTGCACGGTCGGAACTAGAAGCACAAGCATTTCGCAACACTCGCATTAACATCTGCTAACCATGTGTACGTGACAAATAACATTTGATTTGATTTGAACTCAAATGGTTCTAGCCAACGGGTTTCCACCCCAAAACATTGTTAGCAGGTCTTTTTACAGTGCATGCTTAGCTCACAAACGTACTACCTCTTCGGCATCAAGTTACCTCAACCTAATTTTCTCCTATACAAAATCAAATATTCTGTGTACTGTATCAGAGCAGGTTGGAGGCACACATAGTCAATGCAGGTTGACGTTTTTTGGGACAAATCATGTTCTGGAGGCAGCTATGCCCCAAAGGTGAAAACCTTGCCATGCTGCTTCTAGCCTGAGGAGATTAGAAGCCACCCATCTTTGTTGTCACCGCAGGAAGCCTTTGAATAGAGACGTGTGATAATTCATTACAGCCGCGCTGCAGAGAGATGCTGTTCAAATTGAAAAGAGAAGCCAGAAAAATGAATAGGCTATAATCTGTTGAGCGCATTGTAATACTGTTCTGTACATAACCCTGGTGGCTGGCAGGAGTTAAACATAGAACTACACACAAGTGGATAAAATGACAACTAAACACACATACAAACACAGGTATACACACACACACACACACACACACACACACACACACACACACACACACACACACACACACACACACACACACACACACACACACACACACACACACACACACACACACACACACACACACACACACCTAGGCAGGTAAGCATGTACGCATACACACAACAAAGCACACATACACACAATCTCTGTCAATTCCCCTCTGATTCTCCATTCCAGGACCACCCCCTGCTCTACACTCACTACCTCTAATCAGGATTGGGTATCTTACTTTCTCAATACAGTTACTAGTTACCCATCCAAAATTGTAATCAGTAATGTACTTTTGGAATACCCAAACTCAGTAACGTAATCGGATTACTTTGTTACTTTTGGATCACTTTCCCCTTTTAAGACGCATTAGAAGAAGACAGAGCGGAACCATCAAACGCATTTGGTGTGTCATCATAGTGGTCTCTGACACAAGGTCAGAATTGCTAAGGTGGACCAAACTTAAACTTGTGATTTTTTTCAATGCTGAATTGAACGTTATTGAGAATGTATCTTTTTCGATTTCTGAATTTAAAGTAATCCAAGAAGTAATGATCTAGTTTCCCAAAAATATCTGTAATCTGAATTCAATATTTTTGCTGGTAACTACTTACAGTTAGAGTTTTTTTGGTAATCAGATTGCATGTAATTATGCCTCTAATATACTATAGCTCAGCCTTTTGCTCATTGTGAACTGATTTTTAAATCCTTTTTGTTACACATTTATTTTTAGCACGCCATCTCACAGCCCTCTCTCAGAGACAAACTGTAACTTTCTAACTCCTGCAGTAGGCTCCTCTCTCCCACTGGAGCCAAGCAGGCCAGGGAGGTCTTAAACCGGCCCTTCTCACCTAGGGCGCTTGGCCACCAATTAGTCACTTGGGGTCATGGATGCCAGGGTCCTTATCACACCATGGTGTCAGACAATTTTTAATAAATTGTATACCTTTATTTAACTAGGCAAGTCAGTTAAGAACAAATTGTTATATACAATGACGGCCTACACCGGCCAAACCCGGACGAAGCTGGGCCAATTGTACGCCGCCCTATGGGACTCCCAATCACGGCCGGTTGTGATACAGCCTGGGTTCGAACCAGGATGTCTGTAGTGACGCCTCTAGCACTGAGATGCAGTGCCTTAGACCGCTGTGCCACTCGGGAGCCCAATCACAGGCAGTCTGCTTGGGTCCCAGATCCCCAACTCCTGCCTCCACTTCTTAGTGTCCCTCAAGTAGTGACAGAGAGCAATCATATCTTTGAACATGCGGAGTGGTGTGTGTGTATAGACAACACTACCTTTCCATGTTCACTTCAATCCTGTGTGTGTCAATAAAGTATCCTGATGTGTAACTCTGTGTAACTCTCATTCCCCTCTCACTGAGGGAGGTGCTAGCGGGTTAGAGATCATCCAAAACGTAAAGTCGCTCTTTTTCACTGAAATGCACTGATGTAACCACACTACTGGCATACAGTACGCAACCCTTCCTTCTCACACACACACACACACACACACACACACACACACACACACACACACACACACACACACACACACACACACACACACACACACCCATCTCTACCCCTGACTTAGAGTGGCGTGTTGTGGACAGAGGTGAGAGTCAATAGAGGCTGCTGAGGGGAGGACAGCTCATAATAATGGCTGCGTTCCATGTATTTGATACCATTCCACTGAATCTGTTCCAGCCATTATTATGAGCCCGTCCTCCCAAATTAAGGTGCCATGAACCTCCTGTGGTGATGGTCCTCTCAGGAGGGTCTGTACAGCCGGTGTCTGTGTCTGCTTGGATAAGGCTCAGTGGGTGGCGGGGCCGAGGTCACAGTGAGGTTAGCAGACCAGCCTCAGGGCTCTTATCGCAGCCACTGCCACCGCTGCTTGCACAGCTAAAAGGTTGATGGAACAGGGCCGAGCGCAGACGGGACAAGGCCTGTCTGTTTCTGTGAGGTGCAGATGTAATGAGTCTATTCTTCATCTCTTCTTCTTCATGTCTCTGGCTAACATCTTCCTTTATCTCCGACTACTACTCTCCAGGCAATCTTGCAGTGTTTCTTCTTTACTTGGTTCTTGATTCTCTCTCTCTTTCCCTCCCAGGCAGGTCAGGTTTCTGTAACGGTCACAGAGGGAACAGTGCACTTCTCTGGCAGAGACCAAAACAAACAAGCGAATATTAAAAGGCAGAGATTTATTGGCCGAGAGGATGCGGTGAAGGTTTAATAGTCCACAGCTGGAGGGTAGAGAGAGGTCTGTCCTTACAGTCACACACACACACACACACACACACACACACACACACACACACACACACACACACACACACACACACACACACACACACACACACACACACACACACACACACACACACACACACACACACCCTGAACCAGTGACTTACTGTTACACATTACATGACCTGAACTATTGACTCTGTGCTTTGCAGACTCTAATTGTAAGATGACGTAGTATTTAGTAACACGGTAGCCTAGTTAGTCAAGTCAAAAGTAATCTATTCATTTCCTTAAAACCACAACACCCTTGGGAACCATACACCAACATGTGCAGTTTTTAATCATCATTACCACATTCTTCATATCTAGCCCACCCTGATTGAGAAAGTTAAGTAAAAAAAAAAAATATTTATCTAGGCAAGTCGGTTGAGAACAAATTCTTATTTACAATGACGGCCGAGGAACAGTGGGTTAACTGCCTTGTTCAGGGGAACAGCCCGTCTGGTGTTCAACCTTCCCAAGTTTCTCACGTCACCCCGCTCCTCCGCTCTCTCCACTGGCTTCCAGTTGAAGGATCCGCTACAAGACCATGGTGCTAGAACAACAGATTTTTACCTAGTCAGCTCGGGGATTCGATCTAGCAACCTTTCGGTTACTGGCCCAACACTCTAACCACTGGCACCCCATGTATAGGCCTACACTTCCCCTACCTCCTCTCCTCTGTGATAAATATTACATTGAGGGCAGGACTCATGGCATGGTTGAGTCCAGGGCAGTAGCAGTGCCCGCCGCCATATTTCTCATCCTAATGTGATGCTTCTTTAATCAATAAAGCTATTCTACACCGCCTCTACATCATAGGAACTAACCGGGCCCTCGTCAGCTCCCTGTCGACAGGTCTGCCAACAACCACTGGCCCCAAACTAGCCACTTTATTTATGCTTAACTGCATTAGATTTTATTGGCATTTGGGCGCCTTAAATCAGTTCAATTAAATTCCTTTGCCTAGGCCATGAGTTGCAGGTTCTGCCATGAGAGAGAGAGAGAGAACAGAGAGAGAGAACAGAGAGAGAAAACAGAGAGAGAGAGAGAGATATTGTATGCAGCTGCAACAGCGTCAGCAACTTTTCCCCGGCGAGAGCACCAAGTGGGATGTTTAATATGACTACTAACGGTTAGAGGAGATAACAACAGCAACAGCTAAAAAGAAGGGACTGTTAAGCGCCATAGGCTAGCTAGGGCTTCAGCAGGCGGCAACAACTACTTGAAATTTGTCATGATTACATTTCTCTCTCATAACAGCGGGAACCATTTCAGTTGACACGCTGTCATTTGTTTTCAGTGTGGCGCTTCCTGAGGGAAACGTTTTGGGGAAGTGACTTCCTGGGCTGGTGAGCTGCTTTCATGGCGAGGGCAGGGGTGTGCGAGGGGTCTCCAGTGTGTATTAGAAAAGACGAGAATGGCCAATACAGAGCCTATCCCTCAATGTGCCCGACATCATGCAGGGATCTTTGAAATCGACTGTAAGGATTATCACCGTGTGACAAAGAAAATCAAGTTATCTTCCCTTCCCTTCTCTCACTCTCCCTCACTCAATCTCCCTTTGTCACACACACACACCCTTTCTCTCACACCCAGAGTAGAAGTTATAGAATCTCAAAGTGAGAATCAGTCATGGGACAGCGGCCATACTGAAAAGTGTACATCTCAGACAGTGCCGTGAAATGGATTAGCAGAGAATGAGAAACCGGAGGGCGAGAGAGAGCGAGAGTAGGGAGAGAGAGGGGCAGAGGGTAGAGGCAACGGTAGAGTGAGATGGTGAGAGAGGAAGAGAAAGGAAGAGAGATAGAGAGAGAGAGTTAAAGGTATAAGAGAGAGAAAGAGAGAGACATAAAAAGCGAGAACGTGAGTGGTCTTGAACCAGAGCCAGGCCGTCTCCCATCCAGCGATTGGCTGGCCTATATGGGAAGTCGAGGTGATAAATCACACATCAGCGCTAATGGGAAAACTGTCTCGCTGACAGCCAGGCCAAGGCGGCAGGTATCAATTTCACAATAAACATATTCAGCGACCGACTCCACAAGACAGGGATTTCTCCAACAACAACATCATGAACGAGTACACTTCCATCTTCCCATCGTTAAAGGTAAAGCTCCACACACACCCATTGGCAAAATCCTCCCTGATTTATTTTTTGGGGTGGGTTCAAAAGCCCCCACGATTCAGTCCAAACCAACCAGCCAACTGCAACATGAGCATTACGAGCATCACGTAAATCGCTACGTGATTGTTTAGTTGTCATTCATTTCATCAAAGGTTTCTCATTTCAACGATAATCAAATGAAAGGTCAAAAATGACATGGCATTTGTGAGAATGTTTGAATCGTAATCCGCGGTTAAGGTTGTTCATTTCGATACAGATCAACCGCAAAATAGTTTTCTCCTCGGAACGACATACCGTTCATTAACGTGTCTTTGTTATACATTTCCACATGGTGGTGGTTGTCTCGGGCTAAAAAAGAAAAGCCAAGATGACATTCCCACCCCAGCTAACTCCATTAGAGACAATTCCCTTAATGCTACATGGAAATAAACAGTTCTGTTGACAGTGCTCTGCGGCACTCGTTTGTCTTTCCAGCCCTCTAGAAAACATTAAGAGAGTTGAAGCCAGGGGAAGCAGGCATTAGCCTTGATGTATCAGAATGCCTGTGGTGGTTCTCAACGTGGCATCAGGCCATCTGGGGATGGAGAATTAGAAACAGAGGACTCGAGGAAAGAGAACAGAACATGGAAAAAAAAAAGGAGACTAAGGAAGAAAGGCTTAGTTCAAAACCGTGGAGAAAAAAATAAGTTATTCTGAACTGATTAGGCCCATTTTTGAATACTTCAAATGAGACAGTCTCCTTTCATTTTCGGGAAACACTTGCAAGCAGGTAACATTAACATTTGAAGAGAAACGTCCAAGTAATGTTACAGACAAATTCCATGCACCGTGCATGCTGACTGCAGAGTAGAAATCGTGTGGAGGGCACATTACAAGTAGACTGGCACTGAGGGTGATGGTGGGGGTGAGGGTGAGGGCTGTGTGGTGCAACATGGCAGAGGTAATAGGCAGAGACAGGAAGGTTGTGAGTGGCTTTCATGGGAGACTAGGTAGTACAACTCCAGAGGAACGATGTGGTTTATTAACTCTTTCATTTCAGGAACCTAAACACCGGGCTGGTTAACAACCACTATCCTGACTCCTGACTGACTTCACTGCATCATTTATTTAAAAGACATTTGGGTCTGAAGTGGGAAAACAACACTCAAGACTCCCTCTTCTACGGCCTCTTTCTGTTCACTGTCAATAGTGGTTTACGAGGGCACTGCCGAGTGCACTAAGACGTAGTGAACGGACGAAGGGCAGGTGAATTACACTAAACTAGATTAGAACGTCGCTTATACTGGTCCCATGTTGATGACATCGTACGTCGGCAACCTCAGGCAGTGGATGTTCTCCTGAAGTGTAATCTTTCCCACATATTCATTTGTATGCCAGGGCCCTGAAGACAATCTGTCAAATCAAATCAAATCAAGTGCTCTTGGTCACATACACATGGTGAGCAGATGTTAATGCGAGTGTAGCGAAACGCTTGTGCTTTTAGTCCCGACAGTGCGGCAATATCTAACAAGTAATCTAACAATTCCACAACAGCTACCTTATGCACACACATCTAAAGGGATGAAATTAGAATATGGACATGTAAATATATGGATGAGCGATGGCCGAGCGGCGTAGACAAGATGCAATAGATGGTATAAAATACAGTATATACATACAGTATGAGATGAGTAATGTAAGATATGTAAACATTATTAAAGTGGCATTATTTCAAGTGACTAGTGATCCATTTATTAAAGTGGTCAATGATATCAAGTCTGTGTTAGTGATGGCTGTTTAACAGTCCGATGGCCTTGAGATGGAAGCCATTTTTTAGCCTCTCGGTCCCAGCTTTGATGCACCTGTACTGACCTAGCAGTCTGGATGGTAGCAGAATGAACAGGCAGTGGCTCAGGTGGTTGTTGTCCTTGATGATATTGGTGGCCTTCAAATCAAATTGTATTTGTCACATACACATGGTTAGCAGATGGTAATGCGAGTGTAGCGAAATGCTTGTGCTTCTAGTTCCGACAATGCAGTAATAAACAACGAGTAATCTAACCTAACAATTTCACAACAACTACCTTATACACACAAGTGTAAAGGGATGAAGAATATGTACATAAAAATATATGAATGAGTGATGGTACAGAACGGCATAGGCAAGATGCAGTAGATGGTATAGAGTACAGTACATACATATGAGATGAGTAATGTAGGGTATGTAAACATTATATTAAGTGGCATTGTTTAAAGTGGCTGGAGTTGAAACAGTATGTTGGCTGCAGCCACTCAATGTTAGTGGTGGCTGTTTAACAGTCTGATGGCCTTGAGATAGAAGCTGTTTTTCAGTCACTCGGTCCCTGCTTTGATGCACCTGTAATGACGAGACACATTTCTTCAGCCTCCTGAGGTTGAAGAGACTCTGTTGCTCTGTTGGCTGAGGCATGAAAGCCTGTAGCGGCTCCCGGACCTGACGTCATTTCACCTGACACAAAAAATCCCCAAAACACTCCCTGGTGCTTCCCTTAGGTGAGGTGTTATTCTTTAACGAGTGCGCCGAGAGTCGGGAAGCAAGAACAGGAGTGTTTAATTAATAAACAGAACAATAAACACGAAACACAAACAAATGCACAGACATAAAACTGAAACAGAAACAATAATGCCTGGGGAAGGAACCAAAGGGAGTGACATATATAGGGAAGGTAATCAGAGAAGTGTTGGAGTCCAGGTGGGTCTGACGACGCGCAGGTGCGCATAACGATGGTGACAGGTGTGCGCCATAACAAACAGCCCGGTGACCTAGAGGCCGGAGAGGGAGCACACGTGACAGTAACGAAACATGCAACCCATGAATAGAATGCCATAAAGAAGCCACGTTATAAATATAGAATAATGGTTGTTGATGGCTTGAAATATGTTATTTGAGAAGATGCCCCATGAAATAGTGATGGCTAAATAGATACATATACAAACTCTCTATTTCAGTGTGTATCTCAATCTTTCTTTTTCTCTTTCGCTCCCTCTCAAACACACTCAGCAGTCAGCAGGGCAGTGTATCGATCGTGGCTGGGAGGTGTTTTTTATCACCTAGCAGCAGCAGCCACAGCAGCAGCGGTGGTGGTGGTGGAGGGGATGAAGAGGCACTGTGTGAGCTGTCCTTCACTGACCCCTATATTTTAGTTATCACACCTACCCTCAGCCTGGCCCTGAACACTTTTAACACACACATGGACACACACACACACACACACACACACATGAATGCACACACGCGCACACACACAGACTCCGCTACCCATCCCCCTCTCATCAGAGAAATGTGAACCACATCGACCCACTGCAAATAATTATCCTAATTCCTTCTAACCATCCAATATTCTTCAAGTATGCGATGCATCCTTGCTCTCCCCGAAGACTCCCAGCCCACATGATCCCTTTCCCCAAAGATTTCTCCCCAGCAGCTAAAGAATTCATATTTGGAGATGAGGAGTGCATGAGAGGGAGGAAAGGAGTAGGAAATAGGATATCTCTGAGCACGACCAAATGCTGCTTTGATTAAAACACCAGTATAAGTCATTTTGGGAGGCGCAGGAAAATCTGCTAAGAAGGTCCTGCTTACTTCAGAACCAAACCCTGACTAAATCAGGTTAGATTGTGACATTATTTGACAGCATACGAACCAGAGAGGGACCATTTGGACCAGCTCAGAGATTGGGAAGGAGGGAGAAGGTCTAAAACTTTTAAATTCCTGAACGAAGACATGTTATTCTGGCAATATACTATAAACTCCATTATAAACTGTGTGGTTCAGGCCCTGCATGCTGATTGGCTGAAAGCCGTGGTATATCGTACACCATGGCTATGTCAAAACACCCCAGGCTTTATTGCTTAATTATAAAACAGGTTGGTTGGATCCTGGATCCTGATTGATTGATATGCAGGAGTTGTGGGACAACAACTCCCGCTAAATACCATGATATGCTAATGTCATAATTCCACTGTCCTGCAGCCCAGGCAGGAAATTGATCAACTTCATTTCCCTCTGGGAAAAAAGCATCTGCACATCATTTTCCCATGCTGATATTTTTTTTGCAACAGTTCGGGGTTGTACAGTGCTTAATTTGAGACGGATCCTGCCGGAACATCTGTCTGTAGACTACCAAATATGTTATGAAATCCAAATAAGCCTATTGAGCAAAGAGCATTGTTATAGAATGTAACACCTGAAATAGATAAGCTTTTGGCACGAGCGCACCGGCAAACGCCGGTGAGTGAGCTGCACGTCATTGGGCGAGTCAGTGAAACTGGAAATCTTCTTAGCAGTGGTGGAAAAAGTACCCAATTGTCATACTTGATTAAAAGAGAATATACCTTAATAGAATATGACTCAAGTAAAAGTGAATCACCCAGGAAAATACTACTTGAGTAAAAGTCTAAAAGTTCTTGGTTTTAAATATACTTAAGTATCAAAAGTAGAAGTATAAATAATTTCAAATTCCTTATATTAATCAACCCAGATGGCACCATTTTCTTGTTTTCTTTTTATTTACGGATAGCCAGGGGCGTATAACCAGGGGCGTATAACCAGGGGCGTATAACCAGGGGCGTATAACCAGGGGCGTATAGCCAGGGTCGTATAGCCAGGGGCGTATAGCCAGGGGCGTATAACCAGGGGGCGTATAACCAGGGGCGTACTCCAACACTCAGGCATCATTTACAAACAAAGTGTGTGTATAGAGAGTCAGTAGTGGATGACCAGGGATACATTCTTGCTCTCTTTAGGAATGTAGTGAAGTAAAAGTTGTCAAAAAAATATAAATAGTAAAGTACAGTACTTTTTACTTAAGTACTTTTTTTTTAGGACGACCATTTCATCCTCAAATTGTACAAATGTATTTGTTAAAATAATATATTTAATGAAAAAATGTCATTCATATTTTTATAAATATATTGGCTACCATTTTGTAAAAGCAATAATTTGTTTTACAAAGGAGACTTATCCCAGGACAGCTCCAGCTATGCTGTGCTGTTGTTATGGGTCGCCACGGTGACGGCAGGGACAGCGAGCTAGTTTCTTGGCATATGAGTGGGCAGTGGCTGTAGCTGGGTCTTCAGGGATAGTCCCTGGCCTGTGTCAGTGCTGGCTCCTCCAGCCTGGCCCTGCTCAGTATGTTCTCTGCCCAGACCATACAGCACAGACCTGGGCAGCTGTCTCAAAACAGAGCAGCACAGCACACCTTCTGCACATACAGAACTAACATCAACAACATACACACTAAGGGTTGATGAGATATTAACTGCTTCTCTTGTAGTATTATGAGAATACCTACAATTCCAGAATGTAACATAATAACATGCAGCCCAGACACCCACACATACCCCACAACACATGCCACATTCCTGGACCTCAGGAAGAATGGCTGATTCTTGGCAAAAGCTGATTCCTTTAACCCCCCCCAGCCCCGTCCATCCCTTATCTCTCCTTACCCCCCACAATCCCTCCCTCTCTGTCCCACTCTCTCTCCCGCCATTCAGGTGCAGGTCAGTGGTCTTGCTTGGTGGGTCCTGAGCCAGCCCCTTCACACTGGTGAGGAGGATTGTGGGTAGGCTGCCAGCTTTGTGGTGCATGCTGGCAAATGGGCTAGCTGCTCCCTCTGATGCTGAAGAGGATTCAAACGTGGATCTCACCCCGACGCTCCTCACCCTTCGCCCTTCACCTCGACCTAAAAACAAAACCTCACTTCTTGTCAGTCTCCCTTCAACCTTCACCCCTCAGTCCTTTCGGCTATCACCCATCTAAAATGTCTAAAATATCTTTGAGGAAATGGGGTTTCATGATAATAAGGTTTAAGATATGGTTTAGCAGATGCCTTACACCCCCGGTGTGTGCTACTGTACCTCTTAATCTCTATCACTGTATATCTCTCGCCCCTAGTCTCTCTCTCTCTCGCTCTCTCTCTCTCTCTCTCTCTCGCTCTCTCTCTAGCGCTCTCGCTCTCTGCTCAAAACATACCCCAATAACAAACTGACTACCCCAAATGTTCTCGCTTGCACAACAGTTCCAAAATGTGAAACTTAACGAGGTCGTTAATGTGATAATGACTATTGTTTTACTGATTATCCGAGCAAAAAGTGTCAGTGCGTAAATATAAGAGCAACAAAACTTTATGAAGAGTATTCCTTGGCCATTAAAGTATTGTTGATTGTGCCAGGTGATGCCAAGTCTATTCACAGGGAGATGTTAGGCCGGTGGGCTGTATATGTGTGTGTGTGTGTCCATTAAGTGCTTTCTGTCAGGGTGAATATGAGCAGGAATGTGTGGCCAACACCGTCCCAGCTGTGTGCTCATGCTGTCCCGAGCACTGGCTAGCTCTCTCTCTCTCCCTTTCTCCTTTCTTCCCCCCCTCTCTCTCTCTCTCTCTCTTTCTCCCTCTCTCTCTCTCTTTCTGACACATTGTGAGAGAACGAGGAAACGTGCCACAGATACAAACCAGAGGATTAGGTCTGTGTGTTCGCTGTTTGTCTTCTCCCTCTAGCACTGAGAGGAAAGGAGTTAGAGCCCAGCACGGTGTGTGTGTGTGGCCACCACAGCTAGCTGTTGCATTGAGCGTACCCGCTAACATCATACTTTTTCAATTGACCCTGTTCCAGGAAACTTTCCATTAGCTTAGTGTTAGCTTGGCAGTGTTCTCTTATCTGGGGCGTCACACACACACACACTTCTGAAACCATGTAGACCTCTAGCAGCTGGCTCTCATTTAACTTTATGAACAGAAGAAACACAGGTCCTCACTAAAGAACAACACTTTTAGCAACAATAGGAGTGGAGTGTTCATAAGAGTGTGTTATGAGTTTTGTGTGTATCCTCTTCTCTCAATTCTACCCAGAGAGAATGGGACACGATCCCTTCCGAAGAAATAACGAAGACTCTGTGCCTTCCTTCCTTCCTTCCAACTCCTCATCCCCTCCTCTCTCTCTCTCCCTCCCTCCCTCTCCTCCTCGTTCTCTAAAATGGCTGCATTGTGCCGGGCGTCCACACAAGGTTAAAACATGCATGAATGATAGTTCATGAAAACCCCTCTCAGTTTCGTGTGTGTGTGTGTGTGTGTGTGTGTGTGTGTGTGTGTGTGTGTGTGTGTGTGTGTGTGTGTGTGTGTGTGTGTGTGTGTGTGTGTGTGTGTGTGTGTGTGTGTGTGTGTGTGTGTGTGTGTGTGTGTGTGTGTGTGTGTGTGTACGCCCGTCTACGTGAGTGTATGCATGCGTCTACCCGCGTACATGCTCAGCCTTGTCACTCATGATCATAGAAGTGAACCAAGGAAAACCATAATCCCTTTTCATTATACTTCAAAGTTCCATAACAAATAACCCACAAATATTAGCCTTCCATAGACAGGATCCAGAGAGGGCAGTAAAGACCCACAATTCCCATCCCAACATCCCTGTTAGGCTTGGGCGGTATACCGTACCGTATACTGGGGTATTTGTAAAAAATGGTTTTCAATACTGTCAATACTTTTTTTTAAAATGTGTATATTAGTAGCTACTTTTTAAGCAAATACTGTACCTGCAGTCAACTTGTCATTACATTAGGAGATAAAGAACACTGCGTTCTTCATTTCATCTGTCACATTATTATGAAGCTTTTGGTAAGTCCCCCGGTCGCTTGTCAGGTGGTGTTTGTTTCCAAGCACACAATGTCAAGAAACCGGAGCCTTGTGAGTCACTCAATGTTGCGCAGTATGCGCCAGGTAATCTAATTGCAGTCTGGAATTCACAACTAAATGTTTGCCAGCTAGATATGTTGCAACTATTAAGTTACCTGGCTAAAATGTACTAAATGCTCTGCAGTCGTGCATCTTGGTTTGCTAATTTAGTAACTACAGTGCCTTGCAAAAGTATTCATCCCCCTTGTTTTTCCTATTTTGTTGCATTACAACCTGTACTTTAAATAGATTTTGATTTGGAATTCATGTAACGGACATACACAAAAGTCCAAATTGGTGAAGTTAATAAAAAAAATTACAGCGGGAAAGTGGTGCGTGCATATGTATTCACTCCCTTCAAACCCCCAATCTGACAAAGTACAAATCTGTCGTTCTGCCCCTGAACAGGCAGTTAACCCACTGTTCCTAGGCCGTCATTGAAAATAAGAATTTGTTCTTAACTGACTTGCCTAGTTAAATAAAGGTCAAATAGGATAAATAAAAGAGAGGGCTGTCCACCAAAACACACGGACCAGGCAAGGAGGGCATTAATCAGAGAGGCAACAAAGAGACCATAGATAACCCTGAAGGAGCTGCAAAGCTCCACATGGGAGATTGGAGTATCTGTCCATAGCACCACTTTAAGCCATACACTCCACAGAGCTGGGCTTTACGGGGACATTCTTGAGGGAAACCTGTTTGAGTCTTCCAGAGATTTGAGACGGGGACGGAGGTTCACCTTCCAGCAGGACAATGACCCCAAGAATACTGCTAAAGCAACACTCGAGTGGTTTAAGGGGAAACATTTAAATGTCTTGGAATGGCCTAGTCAAAACCCAGGCCTCAATCCAATTGAGAACCTGTGGTATGTTTTAAAGATTGCTGTACAGTACACCAGCAGAACCCATCAAACTTGAAGGAGCTGGAGCAGGTTTGCCTTGAAGAATGGCAAAAATCCCAGTGTCTAAATGTGGCAAGCTTATAGAGACATACCCCAAAAGATGTGCAGCTGTAATTGCTACAAAAGGTGGCTCTACAAAGTATTGACTTTTGGAGGGCTTAATAGTTATGCATGCTCAAGTTTTGTTCTTTTTGTCTTATTTCTTGTTTGTTTCACAATACAAAAATACGTGGTAGGCATGTTGTGTAAATCAAATTATACAAACCCCCAAAAATCTATTTTAATTCCAGGTTATAAGGCATCAAAATAGGAAAAATGTCAAAGGGGGTGAATACTTTTGCAAGCCACTGTAGTTTGCTATCTAGCTAAGATGTTAGGATCTTCCAGCTCAAGCATTCGCTTGGTAACAGCAGAGAATCCCCTGCTGGATCAAGAGCCTTGCTGGCTAATATTTGTGTGTGTGTGTGCAACTGTGAGTAGCATTTCACTTGTATACTTGTATACTTTAGGTCAAAAACTGCACACAATGTTTGCAATGCGCTCGCCAGCATTTAGTTAACATTCTCTTTTGGATTTTACATGTACTTGTTAGCGTTGAAAACCTTCAGATTACAGAGTATCAGTGGGGTTTGCAAACACCTATGGCACAAGGTCGGTATGAAGCTATGACAATCTGGATACAGCCCAAGCCTTATCCCTGTCTCCATATCCCACTCACCAACCCAAATAGAATCTACCTCAAAGAAAGTCTAAGATCCTCTAATGAATGTAAGTTATAGTGCCAACCCAAACCCCATGCATATCACTGTAGATATAACCCACATGCTGCAAGGTGCTGCGTGCCAAAAGACTACAAATCGTCCCAGATGTAAGCTAACCCAATCCATCCTGGACTGTCAGCACTGTTGTGCCTATAGAGTGCGAGGTCTGGAACTCAGAGGTTCCTTATGGATTATTTGATTTTTTTTTATAGACATGAAAAGACATAGTTGATAAATGAGAGGAGGGGACGGGAGAGAAAGTAAGTGAGCTAAAGGAAGAAAGAGAGGAAAGTGAGTATGAAAGAGAGGATGGTGGGAGTGAATGAGCATGAGAATGATACAAAAGGAGAGAGAGACTTTGCCAAGTACTCGCCCCCCTTTCTCCCTCTCCCTCCCCCCTCTCTCTCTCTCTCTCCTTCCCTCTCTCTCACCCCCCTATACCTCTCTCACTCCAAGCAGCTGTCTGTAGTTTTGAGGCCTGCTTCTGGTTCCAGGAAGAACAATGTCCAAGGACATGTGAAACTCCTTCCAGATGGCTTGGTGCTCTAGCCCATTGAGTCAGTGTGAAAACCATCTGCAGGCCAGCACTGTAGTGCTGGATCTGAGAGAACACACACACACACATACAGTACACATATGCAAGCACAGGCATACACGTGCATGGACGCGCACATAGACGCACGCACGCTTACACACACACACGCCCACATATACACACACACACACACACACACACAACCATAAAGACTGTGTACGGTGTTCACACACATGCGCGCGCGCAAACACACCCACAAATGCTTTAACAGTCGTCTTATTTTCCAGTTGGTTTCAGACAACATCAGATAGTTAATGAGTGAATGCCTGCTACCCCCGTACTGTACTCCTCTCCCGCTCCAGAGCGCTCAGTCACTTAAGACTTCGGCTTTGTCCTTGTTCTCTAATGATGTAATCACTTGGCAAACATCTATACCACATATGATACTGTGCAAACTCTCCATTTCCTGCATGTTATTGCTATTTTCATGGGCCCGCAAAACTGTAAAATGATTTACGATTCGGGTTTCTGGCCAACTGTGTGACTGCACACAGTACCACTGGGATAGGGGGACAGTAACAACTGGGCAGAATCACTGCATGCAATACTGTATATCTTTCTTTTTAAATAGCAACACTGAGGGAAATTACAGCGTTTCTGTCAAATAATATATATGGATATCTACTATTTAATGTTATCATAGATATGTTATCTTATTCACCCAGTGAAAGTAGCTGAGGGATAATAGAGTGACAATAGTACTAAAGGGACTGCTGGGATCATAACGGTAAGGCCTGCTGCACAGATAAATAAATAGGGTCCCCTGTCAATGCTATTTCTATACTCTCTCTCTCTTTCTCTTTCTCTCTTCAATCACCCTCCCTCTCCACCTCTCTCTCTTACTCTCTTCAATCTCCCTCCCTCTCCACCTCCCTCTCTCCCAATCTCTCTCTCTCTCTCTCTCTTTCTCTCTTCAATCACCCTCCCTCTCCACCTCCCTCTCTTTCTCTCTTCAATCTCCCTCCCTCTCCACCTCCCTCTCTCCCAATCTCTCTCTCCAATCTCTCTCCACCTCCCTCTCTCCCAATCTCTCTCTCTCTCTCTCTCTCTCTCTCTCTCTCTCTCTCCATGTGGTGACACCCTTGTCCTCATTAGCACCTCAGCCTGCTAAATCACTCAGCGCTAATATGCCGCCATCTTCATCACCATCATCATCATCACCCTCAGCTTGCCATTAGGCTCCGAGGCCATCAGTCACTTATAGTCACCGTCCAACACTGCCAAGAGTGGGTGTTGTGTTAAACTTATCTTCCTCCTCTTCCTCTTCCTCCACCTCCATGTCTCCTGGTACTTAGTGGCCAGTTCATTTGGTACCAGCTACAGTAGTTACCAACTGCGTTGAATTATTTGAGGTATCTGAGAATTGCCCATTGTTGCCACATAGATGTGCAGCAAGTTCCTGGCATGATTTAAGCTACAGCATAACCCAAGTATCAGATGCACAACCAATTTAACATTTAAAATCCAATACTCGCTTCACCTGCAACAAGTCTGAAGCATCCACAAACCTCTTTATCTATTTATATCCCTCGCTCCCTTTCCTCCATCTCCTCTCCTTATTAGTGATTGCGTGTTCCGGATCTCTCTATATCTCAGAGAGCCGCTGTGGTGGGCCTTTCCTACTGCCTGCTACCCCAAACACACTCAATTATCCCCAGCATTGAGGATCCACAATGATTTATTAATTCCACATCAATTTCTTTGTTAGGCCGAGCAGTGCGGCCTCCCTCCATCCCTCTCTCCATCTGTCTCCCTCCATCCCTCTCTCTTTCTCTCTCCAGCACTCTACATCCCTCTCTCTCACACTCTTCATTACTCGTTCTCTCTCCCTCTCCCTCTCTCCGTCCGTCCGTGTCTGTCTCTCCCTCTCTCTCTCCGTCTCTTTCTCTCCCAGTCTCCGTCCATCCGTCCGTCCGTCCGTGTCTGTCTCTCCCTCTCCCTCTCTTTCTCTCGCACTCTCTCCCTCTACCTCTCCCTGGGCCATGAAATATGCATGGAGGACTTGGGTGTAATGGGGAAGACGATGCCGCTCGCCTCGATTAACTATTTACAGCCAAGAGACCGTCTGGCCTGAGAGGGGAAAGGAAGATTATAGAGAAAGGAAGAGGGGAGGAAGAGAGAGATAGAGAACGAGTAAGCGGAATAACATGAGGGCCGAGTTGTGGCAGAGGTCAGCCTGGCAGCGGTGGGGAGGAGGGAGGGGTGACAGAGAGAGAGAGAGGGAAGGAAGGATAAAGTGCTTGAACTATTCAAGAAAAAGTGTCTGTGATTATGAAAACTCGATCTGAGCCATTGAAATGGCTAACAGTCAACACATTTCAAATGTGGGATGGATACAGGTGTCTGCCTCTCGAACGTTACTTTGAAGGATCAAGATCAGACAGAGAGAAAAATGGGTCGTGACTCGAGAGCAAAGACCTTACTATCATATTGATTATGACAGACACAGGGGAATGGAATGCAGAGGAAGAAAGGAGAGCAACAAAGAGAGAGGGAGACAGTGATAGAGAGAGGAAGAGAGTATGAGAGGAGGAGATGCGATTGTGACAAGTTTGAAGTGTACCCCCTACTGCTGTGTGCCTGATGGAGGCCTCGGGCATCTCTCTCTTTCTTGCTCTTTCCCTCTCTCTATGTGTCAAGTCCCATGCTTGCACTTTGTGGACCTTTGTGTGTGCATGTTTGTGTGTGTGTGTGTGTGTGTGTGTGTGTGTGTGTGTGTGTGTGTGTGTGTGTGTGTGTGTGTGTGTGTGTGTGTGTGTGTGTGTGTGTGTGTGTGTGTGTGTGTGTGTGTGTGTGTGTGTGTGAAAGGTGTCAGTGTGTAGGTGTGATGAGGGTCCGTCAAAGGATCTTCTCCTACATTATGAAACCCCCTGGAGGGAGAAGATGGGGTTTGGGGGGTAAGGGGTTGATGAAGGGGGGGAGGGGGTTCTCTCTCTCTGTAGCAGCCTGTCGTCAGTTCAAAAGAAGTGTGAAGAACACATGAATTATACATCCCAGCTGGTCTTTCACACCAACAGGACATGTGTGAGGCGTGTGTGTGTGACTATGCAGTCACGTACGTGGATATGCAGCTCCACACTGTTCTGAGCCTTACGGGTTCTTGGCACTGAACAATGCCCCCAAAAGGTACTTCCAAGGCCCCCATAGGAGGTGGGGTTGATCGAGGAACCTCCTTAGTTCTCAAGGGGGTTCTTGCAGGAACCTATAACAGCCCAACTGAAAAATGAGAAAACTGAGAAAACAGCAGGGAAGGTTTCTCCCTCGTATGATCACAGTTGATATTGTTACATGGTGATACCATGAGCAAATGGCTGTGTTGTTTGACACTTTTGCGCTTGTCAATTTTTTTCTGAAACAGACAACGGACACAGTACAGTGGAAG